>NC_133529.1:85324251-85627282 GCF_048544455.1 Silene latifolia
ATAAATCCGATCAATCAGTTATTCTCTAGATCGAGGAAACCACTCTCGATATGATCACTTGCAATTACGACCCGAAAGACACCTTGCATTGAGTGGGAGATAGTAATAGGACAAGAGAATTGGTGACGCACACTTGTCGAGGACAAGTGGGAGATTGTTGGGAAATGTGTCCTCAACAATAGTGCGACCACATGATTTAAATATCATTATTAAATCTCATATAAAGAATACGTAAGGGATGATACATTACATATATAGTCAACTGGTCCACACATATCAGTAATGATTGGCTGGCTAGAGTTTGACATTACTGTCGTGCGACGGTGGTGATAAGTTGATCCCTTGAGGTCACACCTAAAGGACGATTCCCTTAATTGAAAAGGTTAGTTAATTGTATGACGATACAGATTAATTAATTCCTTAAAATTGAACAAATTATTATAAGAGAGAGAAATGACATCTTATTATAATGTGATTAAATGAGATTTTATTTAGTAATTTAAGAAGTTATATTACTAAAATTAATCGGTGTTTGCGAAACACGCGAGATGAAAATGATAAGTTAGTTATAATTACAAGATATTGTGAATTATACTAACTAGTAATTAAATGACCATTTTATGAGAAAGTAATTTTAAATTACTAGTCAATTTGTTAAATATGATTTATTTAATTTGTAAATGATATTTAATTTGTTAAATATGCATTTTAAATTAAAACATGACATAAGACATGTCACATGTCACATGACATACAATTGTACAATTGACAAAAATAAAATGGACTCCATATTACACTATAGAAACCGAAAATTGGTGGGCTTTATGAGAAGTTTTGTCTTTTTCTATTTGTCTTATTCATTTGTCCATAACACTTGGGAAGTGACATGACCATGCAAAAGGACTTACACATTTGTCTTGTGAAGACAAAAAGAAAAAAACAAAACTTCTCATAAAGCCCACCAATTTTCGGTTTCTATAGTGTAATATGGAGTCCATTTTATTTTTGTCAATTGTACAATTGTATGTCATGTGACATGTGACATGTCTTATGTCATGTTTTAATTTAAAATGCATATTTAACAAATTAAATATCATTTACAAATTAAATAAATCATATTTAACAAATTGACTAGTAATTTAAAATTACTTTCTCATAAAATGGTCATTTAATTACTAGTTAGTATAATTCACAATATCTTGTAATTATAACTAACTTATCATTCTCATCTCTCGTGTTTCGCAAACACCGATTAATTTTAGTAATATAACT
Organism: Silene latifolia; assembly: GCF_048544455.1. Lineage (NCBI taxonomy): Eukaryota > Viridiplantae > Streptophyta > Magnoliopsida > Caryophyllales > Caryophyllaceae > Silene > Silene latifolia. The sequence continues at coordinate 85,325,524 of NC_133529.1, forward strand.
TCTTAAATTACTAAATAAAATCTCATTTAATCACATTATAATAAGATGTCATTTCTCTCTCTTATAATAATTTGTTCAATTTTAAGGAATTAATTAATCTGATAGAAGTAATAGCCTCGTGAGGCCATGGGATATCCTACAAAAATGCATTTTTCGGATCGTGGTGCCAACTTATTATCATTTTTAATTTTGACATAAGCATCACAACCCCAAATTTTCATATGGGATAGATTTAGAACCTTTTCTCTCCATATCTCATATGGAGTCTTTTCAGTTGCTTTGGTTGGACTTACGTTCAAAGATTTTATTGCGGTTTGAATCGCAAATCCCCAAAACGAGTTTGGTAACTCGGTTTGACTCATCATGGATCGAACCATATCAAGTAGGGTTCGATTCCTCCTTTCGGCAACACCATTGAGTTGTGGTGTTCCGGGTGGAGTAAGTTGTGATATAATACCACAACCTTTCAAGTGTGAATCAAATTCAAGGCTAAGATACTCTCCACCATGATCGGATCGTAGTGCCTTAATCCTTTTGTTCAATTGTTTCTCTACTTCGTTTTGAAATTCCTTGAATTTCTCAAACGCTTCACTCTTATTCTTCATTAAATAGATATACCCATATCTACTTAAATCATCGGTGAAGGTTATGAAGTAGTCATAATTTCCACGAGCGGTGATACTCATTGGTCCACACACATCGGTGTGTATGAGTCCCAATAGTTCACTAGCTCGTGTCCCTTTACCACTAAAAGGATTACGAGTCATTTTGCCAAGTAGGCAATATTCGCATGTACCATATGATTGATAATCAAATGGTGTAATCACATTACTTGAAATTAATCTTTTAATGCGATTCTCGTTTAAGTGACCTAATCGACAATGCCAAATGAACGCTTCACTTGGGTCACTTGATTTGAGTTTCTTTGATTGAATGTTATAGATATCATTAGTCGGATTTGAGGTCTCTAAAATGTAAATGCCATTGATGGAAGAAGCTTGGCCTATAACCAAATCATTCCTTGAAATAGTACAACGGTTGTTCTTAATGACAAAACAAAAACCGTCCATGTCGAGCATGGCGATTGAAATAATGTTTTTAGAGAGTGTAGGCACATAAAAACAATTATGTAAATACAACTCAAATCCATTAGTCAAAGCTAAAACATAAGTTCCTTTGGATTCGGCCGCTACTCGAGCTCCATTTCCAAGGCGTAGATCCACATCTCCCTTGCTAAGCCTCTTCACATCTCTTAAACCCTGTAAATGATTACAAAGGTGAGAACCACAACCGGTATCTAGTACCCATGTCGTAGTGGAAGTATAATTTATATCAATAACATAAATTTCCTTAGGAATTTTACCTTTTGGAACGATGATTCCTTCCCTTATATTTCGCAAATATACGGGACAATTCCTAAGCCAATGTCCCATGCCATAGCAATAATGGCACTCATCATTAACTTGCTTGAAGTTTTTGACTTTCTTTCCCTTCTTCTTGAACTTTTTGCCCTTTGAAGCAAGAACTTGATTGCTTGAGCTCCCACTAGATTTGGCATCTTTATCTTCCAGAGACAAAGACCCTATAGATTGTATGAGGTAGTCTTCCTGAGACGGGCTCACACGAGATCTAGTAGTAGTAGGTGGTCTAGTAGAAGTGATGAAGTTAAGGTTTCCATCCGAACCTATCCCAAAATGAAGTTCTATAGTAGTGTCGAAATCATTGTTGGAGCAAACGTCGTCAAAAACATTGTGGTATGACTCAATAGTTATTGGTGCGGTAGCGTTTGATGGATTCATTGTAATGAACTACAAATATGGAGGAAAAGGAAATATTAACATTTTGTCTTTTTAAATCATAATGTAAATAAATTAACAAGATATGAACATTTATATAGTGACCTCTACCCAACTATTATAAATGATTCCAAGATCCAAATTCATACTTCCTCCATTCAACTCCACTCTACCTATTTCCATTTTCGACACTATTCACACGTGCACATTCAATCTCAATTTTCTTTCAATACACAAGTGAAAATATATTCATGTGGGATCTTGTTTAATTCGTCTTTACAAGTACATTAAAAATATCTAATTTTTATAATTTTTACAAATACGTAGCTAACGATATTTACCGCGTAAAACACGCGTTGGCGAACGTGAAAAAACAAAGTGGTAGAGTGGAGTTGAATGGAGGAAGTATTAATTTAGGGCACGGCGTGCCGAAATACCCTTTATTAACATAACTCGGTGGATTAACCTCTTAATCGATTCTACTTTTAGAACTCTTGGTCGATAAAATTTACATTAATATTTATCTCTAGCCCGAAACACATCCGGAAATCGTAGTGAATACTTTCGTTGAGTACAACCCAAATTTCGAATAAATGTGTCCATAATCGAAACACATATTAACTTAGGGCACGGTGTGCCGAAATACCCCATTAACATGAATTCGGTGGATAGACATTTATCACCCACTTCCCCTACGTAACAAGGTTTGTACCTCGGTAGTGCCGAGTGCACTCCCTCGCGAAATAGGTTTTCATGGTTTCTACTATTTGGTAAGGCTATGTCTCAATTGATTGTTTTAGCGAGAGGTCATGTCAATTTATTATCTATCACGTTTTAAGTGAACTAAAGCGGTGAACTACGATAATTGTAATTGACACGGTCGATAAACTCGATGAAAGATGATGCATGTTTTAGTTATGGCGATTTAGCGATGCATGCGACTTATAAATAAAATGCAAAGCATAAAAATAAATCCTAGTATGGCCTTCCTAAAATAGAAAAACTATTTAACTATTACATATTTGGAAACCAACTCCATTGGTCCCTTGAACTTCGGTTAAGGCACGCATCTCGAGGTAACACCGTCTTTATGTATCGCCTTCTTGAAGAAATCCGTCTTTATGGAACTCCGGTAAAATAAAATTACATAATAAATTACATAATTTCCTATTATACATATGTAATTAAAATAAAAATAAATCTATTAAATTACAAAACGGTGATACGAGATCACAATAAATTACAACCGAATCGATATTCCCATACATTTCGGGTAATATCAATTAAAAACTAAGGCCATACTAAGTAAAATTACATAATTCAAAAATTACATAAAATAAAATTATGACAATCATAAATAAAATGCAGCATTATAATATGTATGAACATGCGCAATTTTATGCTAAATCGCCTTTAAGGAGCCAATATCGTATATTATACGGTTTTTACGGATTTGCGTGTGTGGACAAGGCCCTCGGGAACTGCGTCCGCGGGATCCACACTAGGCATAATCGACTCGAGGTTCTTTCGAATCGAATTAAGACAAATTAGAGTCGCCACCAAGTTTTTTGGGAACTTGGAACCGTTCAAGTCAACTTTACACCTTTCATCGAAAAGCATAAAGCCAATCGACTACGAGTGATTAAAGATAAAGACTTGTACCCTATATCACTCGATTTGAATGACTCTCGTAATCCAATGGTATTTAGACGGATCCACAAACCATAGATCTTGAGTAGGGGTGAGGGTACGTGTTAGGAAGCCCATAAGGACACCTAACCCCGCCCGTCAATAACGGCCTCTACTAAGTCAAGTGTCGGATTTCAAACAAGGTCATAGCTCCTACGATATATGATATGCAAACATCGTTTTAAAACCCTAACATGTGACAACAATTTCTATGTCGTTTAATGCATGAATACTAACTTTGTCAAAGTTGTTTTAGCATGTTGGTTGATTTGAAATAAAAGATGCGCAAACACGGCTTAGGAGGAATGGGGGAGCCATTGGGATCTATCCTATTACAACCCAGGCATTTCATGCCGACACAACGAGAAATAAATTACAACTCAATCTAATTACAACAACTATCGTAATTACTTTGACTCAGATTACAATACAAACTAACAAAATACAACTTAAACTATTAAGTCTTAATAAACGAAACAAATGTAAACAAAAAAGCTAAAGCTAAGTTAGACTAATTAAAGATGTTAGCCGAATTATTAGTTAATAAACAAATTAGATTAGAATTAAACTAATTAAATTAAAATAAATAAGTACAAAGGCTTGAAATAAATTAGGTACAACTTATTAATTAAATTGAACCCAACTTATTAAAATTATTCACCAATCCATATTTATTAAAATAGGATTAGTAAACAATTAAAGAAACAAAAGAAGAAAAGAAACTAAAACTGGCAGACCCGTGCAGTGCACGGATCAGAAGTCGGACAGACCCGTGCAGTGCACGGTTTTGTAGAAAAGCTAAGTTAATTATGTTTTAATTACGAAATCAGTAAAATAAATTACGAAAAAATTCATTAAATTAAATTTACAGATTTTGAACCATAAAAGATAATTAAAACGACTTTTAAAAAATTAGAAATAAATAAAACAAATTAAAGGTTAATTAATTACAAATTGAATTAAATAAATACGAACTAGGTTAGGTACAATTCTAAATCGTCAACGAGTGCAAATGGAAAGGTGTTAAGCACGCACTTCCATGCTAGCGAGAAAATTAGTGAAAGGGAAGATGAATTCAATTAAATTACATAATTGTTAATCGGTTTTTAAAGCTATGTCGATGTACCCTAATGTGTCTAATTAGGTTATCAAATCGATCTAATGTCATCTAAATGAGTTATATGTTAACAATCAGAGGTCATACTAACATGTAAATGGTCCTAGGGTGTGTCGAATTGGCCGAAACAAACAAAGGGTCAAAAACGAGGAGCGAAGTTAGAAGTTCGTTTTATTTATGCCCTACCTTGAACACGAGGATATGTAAATGAGACGGGGGTGTACGACCGACTGATGTAGCGGTTTCTTTTCCCATCTCAAGTCAACGCGGGTGTTCATGGTAGTACTTTAACTCATACTCGGACTAAACTAGTTTCATAGTTAATTTAAACGATAAATAAAAAGCGGTAAACAAACAAAACAAACTATAAGAAAAACAAACATAAAAACGAAATAAAAAAGGAGAAAGAGGAGGATTTGATGCACCCTCAACCTACATGTATCGTTGACACCGTCTTGGGTCGTAATCGATGGTAGATTTTATCTCGAGAGGCCGTCGCCGACGAAGAAACAAAGCAAACGCGCGTTTTTGGCAAATCTGGACAGCAACTTTCAAACAATGATTTCTCCCTCGTTTCACGATGAAAATTCGATTTAAAAGATGTTTTGAAAACTAGAAAGAGAGGAGAACATAGATCTTAAAGCAACCCCTGCTCGTTTTGAGTTATTGGGCACAAAAAACGAGCACAAACAGAACTGGACAGACAGGAACAAACCGCGAAAACAGAGTGTATAACACTCTGTTTTTCGAGGGATTTCGTGTACTCTCAAGGGCAATTTGACTCGTAAATCTTTGTCTAATGTGTAGATGGATGTTATGTGGTTAATTAGGAACAAGAAACTCGAGTTTTGATGGAGGTTTGAGGGAGGAACGAATTGTTTTTCGAGGAGGACACACAAACAGTTTCAGTTTGTATGTCGGTTTTGTGGAGGGTTTTTGAGAGGCAATTAGGGTTTGTTTCTGGAGTTTAAAGCTTGTAAGTGAAGGTAGTATGTATGGAGAACTTAGAGGAATGAATGTATGGTGAAGGGTGGGTATTTATAAGGAGTTAAAGTAGGGTAAAAGAGAGGAGAGGCAGACGGGCTCGGCTGAACATAGCTGCTGTCCAGCAGCTTTTGGGGGGGTTTTCTAGGGTTCGTTTGGGGGTTTTTCTTGGTGATTAAGGTAAGGTAATATGGGTAGGATATTAGGGTATGGGTTAGGGTTAATGGGCACGGGTTTTGGTGGTGTTTGGAGCGGGTTTTGGGCTCGGGATTCATCACGCAAAACAGGGGGTAGGCTGTTTGTATGCGGGCTGTTGGGGGTGATTGGGATGAGATTTGGGCCGTGGTTATGGGGTTCTAACTGGGGTTAGATGGGTAGAGGCTTAGGTTGGTTAGTGTACTCGATATTCGTGCCAATTCGTAAAGAAAACGGGTTCAAAAACCGAGCTAAAATCGAGCTCAAAAACACATGTTCAAAACGAGTTCTTTTCGATTTTCAAATCGATTTTTCAAATCAATTAACACATTAAAATAAATGATTTTTCAAACCAAATATACTCATAAAAAGACTTTTCAAATCAAATATTTATTTTATTTTCAATAAAATAAACTTGGGAAAATAAATTCAAAGTAAAATAAAATAAATTGAATTCACCTAAAAAAAGCCATAATTTAAATATCATTTAAATTAATAAAATGAACTCACTTAAAAAAACATTAATTTAAATATCATTTAAATTAATAAAATACTTCATCGACGATGCCCATCCTACATCGTAAAACGAGCTCCAAATAATGACAATGACAACTAAAGAATACATGTGTCCTATCATCATCGGGTGTTTGTCGGGTTCTCTATAAATTCCAATATCGACGGATACGGGTATCTACAGAGCCCCCACTTTGACTGAGGCTTGGACAAGGCGAAAGTCAAAGTATACCCCAGTCCCTCTCGACCGAGGATTTACGGGTCGTTTATAGTCCATTAGACTTGCGTATATAAGCTCGCTTGACCATAAGAAGAGATCATACCGAAACTTCGTCGAGGATTAACTCTTCCTTCATTGCGTCGAATTATCATCGTTGGTCATCGACCCCTAAATTGCATATATGGTGGGTTGAGCCTTATCCTCGGGCGCCTACGTATACATTTTCGACGGAATCAAACCGCGTCGTAGTTAAGAATCGCCGACATTTGCCCAAAGTTTATCATCGGCTGGCACTTGTCCGAAATTCATCATCGGCTGACATTTGCCCAAAATTTATCATCCGCTGGCAGGTGTCCAAATGGGACGGGACTTTTCGAGGAGGTTGCCGCCGCTTTCATCATTTGCTTTCAGCTACGGAATTCTTCCATTTCATACTCTTGTATTTAATTGAATTCTGAGTGGATGTCATCCTTTTCATCTTGATAATGGTCTCTGAAGCCAACGGCTTCAGAGCCCCCAGTTTGCAATGGCTCCAAAGTCGAAGACTTTAGAGCCCCCAGTTGAAGCATATCCTGCTATATTTGAAACACAAAAACGTACTAGAAATAATCATCACATAAGCACATTTGGATCATCGATCCTAAAATTAGATCATTTGAAAGATTGGGTCATCGACCCGAAAATAGAATTTGAAAATTTTGAGTAATTGGGTCATCGACCCGAATTTTGAATTTGACATCACTTGGAATGTTGGGCCATCGACCCGAAATTTGAGTTTGAAAGACTGGGTCATCGACCCGAAATTTGAACATGTTGAAAATTTTGAATAATTGGGCTATCGACCCAAATTTTGAATTTTGAAATTTCGGAATTCTGAAATCTTTGGCATTTTGAAATCGAACCTTGACGGATGAGCAAGAAATACGACTCAGACACTCTGTATGACCCGTAAACAACGTGGGCGTAGCCCGCTACCGTAAAACAAAAAGGAAAATAAAACCCTAAGTGTGCACGGGTTTTAATTCAATTATTGACTTGTTGGGGGTAGAAATGTAAATTGGCCATTCCGGCGCCAAAAGATGGCAAATGGGAATCACAAGGCCATCGGACTTGAGACGGAGATACCGTATGGCATGGGCGTGCTCCCAAGGGCACATGGGAATCAAGATCACTTGGCATTGACAAGGTGGATTAAACTCACGGAGCAATGACGATGGCTTCGCCCAGACACTAAACACAGACTGATTTTATGAGAACACTTAGACATCACACATCACTCCTGTTGGGAACATTCTGTCACTCTTCTTCTCGCCTCCTTTCTTTTCAGCGAGTTTCATCATTTCTTGCCACCGCCTTCTTTCTTTTTAGCGGGCTTTTACTATTTTTTCTTCCACGCCTTCTTTCTTTTCAACGGGTTTTTCATATTTTCTGTTCCGAACACAAACCCACATCGTGTGACTCAAAGCATCTTTGCCTAAACCGTTAGATAAAGCTCATTCTGAGACTTGATACTATTCATCCGAACCTAAATCCTTATCCTAGCCTACATCGAGTGCTAAGACCGACTCAAACAAAGGTGGCTTCATTTGGACTTGGTTAGGACCCGTAAGAAACCGACAAGATGACAACTTGGATGATGAGTGGATTGAATCCTTTAATCTGAAGGACTGCCTACGTATTCGCGTGAAGCGAAATCAAATCCGACGTAGTTCGATCATGGTGCATAAACTTGGCATATTGATTGTGTGTACACACTCGAAGGTTTCACCTAAGGTATCATGTCGTATCCCATTCTAGCCTGTAAGGTACCGTTGTATCCCGTGTCTAGGGTCGGTGAAGAAGGCTGTGATTTTCTGGGATGTGGAGCTTGGCAACAAAAGGCTTGAATAGTGGACCGTCATTCTGAAGGTTCATTTTGTGGTGTTAAGGTTAAGGGCTATGGCTTCTGATGTGGTTGGAAATGGTGTCTCGGGTTTGATGAAACCCGAGTGCAAATGGGTTGGAAAATGATGTGGGTTCAAATTTCCATGTCTGGACCCTAAAGGCTGGGTGTAACAACACAAGCGGAATAATTCTCAAAATTCCCGACTATCCTCAGAATCGTCTCAGGAAGGACTTAGAGGGTAAAGAGGTCACTACTTACGCTTTTGGGCTTCGCCCATTGAACCTCAACTATGGGTACTTGACTTGAATTCTGGCTTCTGTAACTTCGACATTCAACCAAAAGCATTCTGCAATAACTTCAACATCTTTTTTTTCTTTTTTTCTTTTTTTTTCTTTTTCTTTCATCACTTTTCTTTTTTTCATCTTTTCATTCTTTTTTTTTTTCATCTTTTCATTCTTTCATCTTTTTTCTCTCTTTGAAAATGATCTTCTATTCATTCTCTTAGTCATAAATGGATACACCTTGAAAACTGGGCTTCGCCAACTAATTTGGGTAGGAACTAACAATTCCTTGTTAGAACGGGTTGATATCTTCTCTCTTCGAGATGGGATGATTTTGTTGGGGAAAAGGCTTGCCTTCCATCATCAATAGGGGAAACAAGGAGCTAGTCCGGGTTTGTCATAGAATCATCTAAAAGCTTGTCACAAACATTGGTTCAGATGGAGGTTTTCTACCACCAGGCATGGAATAGGTAAAGGAATCAAACACGGGATCCTAGTGTACCTTACATTTTGAAACGGGACATATTTCTACCCCAGGGATGCCTTTGAGTGTGTTGTGCATTTTATCATGTTTCGGAATGATTGAGGATTGGAAACAAGACATATTTGGAAACGAAACTGCAACTTTTTTATTGGAATGAGAAATGTTTAACAGACTCGAAGGAACGATTCCTAGGACACATCCTAGGTCATCGCGGAACAAACGACTCAAATTCAAAAAAAGAAAGTTCTAGACTCGACTCGACTAAGATAAGAAAACAGATCCCGACTCATAATTTTCAAATCTGGTCTTGAGCTTTCCCTTGTTCAATTTGTCGGCTTAGATGCTCGGCTCTGGTCCTTGATCCCTTTGATGGTCTGCCTCCATCCCGAGGTAGTCCTCTGAGGATCTACGCCAGTGATGTAGGTTGGTGAATCAAATTGTCTTTTATTAACTTCGTTAACGAGAATAGTACATTCTAGAGCAAGACTCCCGACTTGAATTTCATTCTTCGGGTTTGGCAAGAATTCAAAGCAATCCACAAATATTTTCTTGATAAACACCCCTTTCAAGTGACATGGGCGGATAAGATGGGAATAATCGACATTGTCTTCGACAGAAACAAAGTTGGCGTGATCGGCAAATGGATTGGTGATGTTATTGGGTTTAACAGTTGGGATCGGGAATGTTCCATTCTGTGGACAAGGCCCTCGGGACCTGCGTCCGCGGGATCCACACTAGGCATAATCGACTCGAGGTTCTTTCGAATCGAATTAAGACAAATTAGAGTCGCCACCAAGTTTTTTGGGAACTTGGAACCGTTCAAGTCAACTTTACACCTTTCATCGAAAAGCATAAAGCCAATCGACTACGAGTGATTAAAGATAAAGACTTGTACCCTATATCACTCGATTTGAATGACTCTCATAATCCAATGGTATTTAGACGGATCCACAAACCATAGATCTTGAGTAAGGGGTGAGGGTACGTGTTAGGAAGCCCATAAGGACACCTAACCCCGCCCGTCAATAACGGCCTCTACTAAGTCAAGTGTCAGATTTCAAACAAGGTCATAGCTACTACGATATATGATATGCAAACATCGTTTTAGAACCCTAACATGTGACAATAATTTCTATGTCGTTTAATGCATGAATACTAACTTTGTCAAAGTTGTTTTAGCATGTTGGTTGATTTGAAATAAAAGATGCGCAAACACGGCTTAGGAGGAATGGGGGAGCCATTGGGATCTATCCTATTACAACCCAGGCATTTCATGCCGACACAACGAGAAATAAATTACAACTCGATTTAATTACAACAACTATCGAAATTATTTTGACTCAATTAAAATAAAACCTATGTACCTGATACAAAATTACAATACAAACTAACAAAAAACAACTCAAACTATTATGACTTAACAAATAAAATTAATGAAAACAAAAAGGCTGAAACTAAGTTAGATTAATTAATGATGTTAGCCGATTTACTAATTAGTAAACAAATTAGACTAGAATTAAACTAATTAAATTAAATTAAACAAATACAAAGGTTTGAAATAAATTAGGTACAACTTATTGATTAAATTGAACCCAACTCATTAAAATTATTCACCAATCCATATTTATTAAAATAGGATTAGTAAACAATTAAAGAAACAAAAGAAGAAAAGAAATCAAAACTGGCAGACCCGTGCAGTGCACGGATCAGAAGTCAGAACAGACCCGTGCAGTGCACGGTTTTTTGTAGAAAACAAAGTTAATTGCATTTTAATTTCGAAATCAGCAAAATAAATTACGGAAAAATTCACTAAATTAAATTTACTTATTTTGAACCTTAAAAAATAATAAAAACAAAATTTACAATATTAGAAACAAGTAAAACAAATTAAAGGTTAATTAATTATAAATTAAATTAAGTAATTACGAACTAGGTTAAAAACAATTCTAATTTGTCAACGAGTGCAAATGGAAAGGTGTTAAGCACGCACTTCCATGCTAGCGAGAAAATTAGTGAAAGAGAAAGATGCATTCAATTAAATTCTGAGAATCGTTAGTTGATTTTAAAGCTTATGTCGAAGCCACCTATCGTGTCTAATTAGATTATTAAATTGATCTAATGTCATCTAAACGAGTTATATGTTAACAATCAGAGGTCATACTAACATGTGAATGGTCCTAGGGTGGGTCGAATCACACGAAACAAGAGAGGGGTCAAAAGCGAAGAGCGAAGTCAGAATTCGTTTTATTAATGCCCTACCTTGAACACGAGGATATGTAAATGAGACGGGGGTGTACGACCGACTGATGTAGCGGTTTCTTTCCCATCTCAAGTCAACGCGGGTGTTCATGGTGGTACTTTAACTCATACTCGGACTAAACTAGTTTCGTAGTTAATTAGAACAATCGATAAACAAAAAACGATAAACGAATAAAAACAAACTATAAAAAAACAAACATAAAAAAACGAAATAAAAGGGAGAAAGAGGAGTATTTGATGCACCCTCAACCTACATGTATCGTTGACACCGTCTTGGGTCGTAATCGATGGTAGATTTTATCTCGAGAGGCCGTCGTCGACGAAGAAACAAAGCAAACACGCGTTTTTATCGAATCTGGACAGCAACTTTCAAACAGCGATTTCTCCCTCGTTTCACGATGAAAATTCGATTTAAAAGATGTTTTGAAAACTAGAAAGAGAGTAGAACAGAGATCTTAAAGCAACTCCTGCTCGTTTTGAGTTATTGGGCACGAAAAACGAGCACAAACAGAACTGGACAGACAGGAACAAACCGCGAAAACAGAGTGTATAACACTCTGTTTTTCGAGGGATTTCGTGTACTCTCAAGGGCAATTTGGCTCGTAAATATTTGTCTAATGTGTAGATGGATGTTATATGGTTAATTAGGAACAAGAAACTCGAGTTTTGATGGAGGTTTGAAGGAGGAACGAATTGTTTTTCGAAGAGGACACACAAACTGTTTCAGTTTGGATGTCGGTTTTGTGGAGGGTTTTTGAGAGGCAATTAGGGTTTGTTTCTGGAGTTTAAAGCTTGTAAGTTAAGGTAGGATGTATGGAGAACTTAGAGGAATGAATGTATGGTGAAGGGGTCGTATTTATAAGGAGTTAAAGTAGGGTAAAAGGGAGGAGAGGCAGACGGGCTCGGCTGAGCATAGCTGCTGTCCAGCAGCTTTTGGGGGGTTTTCTAGGGTTCGTATGGGGGGTTTTCTTGGTGATTAAGGTAAGGTAATATGGGTAGGATATTAGGGTATGGGTTAGGGTTAATGGGCACGGGTTTTGGTGGTATTTGGAGCGGGTTTTGGGCTCGGGATTCATCACGCAAAACAGGGGGTAGGCTGTTTGTATGCGGGCTGTTGGGGGTGATTTGGGATGGGATTTGGGCCGTGGTTAAGGGGGTTCGAACTGGGTTGGATGGGTAGAGGCTTAGGTTGGTTAGTGTACTCGAGATTCGTGCCAACTCGTAAAGGAAACGGGCTCAAAAACCGAGCTATAATCGAGCTCCAAAACGCTTGTTCAAAACGAGTTTTTCTCGATTTTTAAATCGATTTTTCAAATCAATTAACACATTAAAATAAATGATTTTTCAAATCAAATATACTCATAAAATGATTTTTCAAATCAAATATTTATTTTATTTTCAATAAAATAAACTTGGGAAAATAAATTCAAAATTAAATTGAAATCACCTTAAAAAAGACTTTAATTTAAATATCATTTAAATTAATAAAATGAACTCACTTAAAAAAAAACATTAATTTAAATATCATTTAAATTAATAAAATACTTCATCGACGACGCCCATTCTACATCGTAAAACGAGCTCCAAATAACGACAATGACAACTAAAGAATACATGTGTCCTATCATCATCGGGTGTTTGTCGGGTTCTCTATAAATTCCAATATCGACGGATACGGGTATCTACACATTCTCAATCATGTCTTGGATTTCGTGCTTCAGTCGATAGCACCTTTCAGTATCATGGCCTTTCCCTTGATGAAAGGCACAGTAGGCATTTGGTTTATACCATTTACCTTGTTGATCGGTGGAGGGTCCAGGAGTTGGACCAATAGGCTTGAGCTTTCCTTGGGCTATGAGCCTTTGGAGAGCGTATGTATAAGTGCATCCAATATCGGTGAATGCCCTCGGAGCTTGGCGCTGCGGCTTCTTCGATTGCTCTTCTAAGAGATTGATGGCTTCATCAATATAGGCCATTGTTGGGGCCTTGGCCTTAGACGATGAGGCCCCTTGGTACCCTTTCGGCTTTTCAGCCTCTGCCCTTATGACATCATGTTCTACCTTTATCCCGATTCTTATCAATTCTTTGAAAGAGCCAAAATTCAGTATTTGAGCATTACGATAAGCAGTGTCGTAAATTCTTTACGAACTTATCTACCATTTCGACTTCATCAGGCTTCTTGGCTAGTTTCACGCTTTGTTGCGCCATCTTGCAAGGAATTGATAAAGCCCTCTTTTTCCTTCTGTGTCATTACTTCCAAAGTCCTTATGTTGGTTTGAATCTCAACATTGTCAGCATAGTGCTTACAGAACTCCACCGTGATATCTTCGAAAGTGGGGAAGTTCTTAAGGTCAAGATTATAGAATCACGCCTTCGGGTGTTCATCCAGAGATTGGGCAAAAATTTCAGAGAGCATGTCAGCAGGTACGCCCTTCAGTGCTAAGTACCCTTTATAGGCCTTAACATGGTGGACTGGATCTTCGGTGCCCTTGAACTTTGGGATGTCAGTGAGTACCATGTTCGTGGGCAACTTATCCTGAACTGGGGCATAGGCCCTAGCATTCTCATAGTGGATGTTCTTCCCCTGGGAGAGTTTCAGACGGTCTTCGATGAACTTGAACCGTTTCTCCAGATCAGTCAGAGGTGGAGGGGAATCTTCACCCAGCTTAGATTCGATTGCATCCATTCGGGTCATCATGAGGTTCACGGCCTCAGTGAGCTTGTTAACAGCATCTTCCATTGCTTGACGTCGGGTTTTTGGCGGCCTTTCTACAAGAAAATCCCGTACTGAGTCAATATTTAAAGTAAGAGCCCCTGCACACTTAAGGACACGACCCCAACTTGACTCAAACAAAGACTCGACTTGAGACTGACTAACCAAAGGTTCGACTCACGGTTGGATTTAGACCTTGGTTCATTTTAGACTCGGCAAAACGACATGACTCAAACTGTCATAAATCGGTTATAAACCGGACTCGGTGTGGCCAAACCCGTGATTGGACTAACATAGCCCATAGGTTCGGGTGAAACGCCCTAAATGGCCTAGCTTGGGCGTTTTTGTGGACTATCCTAGACCAAAAGGTCGACCAACATGACTCAAAGCCCAAGAGGTGAGCTTGGGTGACCCAACAGGGTCATGTTCTAGACTCTTAGAACGAAACACACCCGGCCTAACACGGCCATGACCAGGACACGACTCGACGAATTTCATGCTTGGTTGAGGTTCGAGAGGCATTTTGGATTGATTTTGAAAAACGAAGGATTGATTTGAAAATGAGATTTGAAATGGGCAGCATGCCGGCTATAAAAGCTCATTTTGGCCGAAATTTCTAGTCCTATTTGGGCAGCATTCCGCGTTTCGAAAATCATGCTAAGTTTGAAAGTAAGTTGTTCAAAAGTTCGGTTTTTGAAACGGACATGGAAAATTTTGAAAAGACTCGGGAAAACACCTTGCACATTGTCATTCTCATGTTATAAGGATGTATGCTCCTAGACATCTCTAAGTCTCGGCAAGTCTTCTATAAGAAGGTCTATGCCCTCCATCCTTTTGCGGTCTTATAGAGCAAGGTGTCTTAAGGTAGAGTACCTAGAAGATCATCCCCACCATCAAGAACCACGCGAGGTGAAGTGGAAGCGAGCAATGTGCAGCTTCCTAGCATAGTGGGACGTCGCCCCCCACGCATCACGAAGAAACGCTGGGACGGCCCGGGCAAATCCTTAAGGGTTTATGCATGAATCGTAGCACTATGAGTAATGTTTTACTTTCCAACACTTTCTTTTCAAGTTTCACCTCGGAGGAAAAGACCCTAGAAACAAAGTGTAACTAGTCCTCTTTTCCCCCCGGGAATCGCCAAAATGGACAAGGCCCTCGGGAAGGCTGCGTCCCGCGGGATCCACACTAGGCATAATCGACTCGAGGTTCTTTCGAATCGAATTAAGACAAATTAGAGTCGCCACCAAGTTTTTGGGAACTTGGAACCGTTCAAGTCAACTTTACACCTTTCATCGAAAAGCATAAAGCCAATCGACTACGAGTGATTAAAGATAAAGACTTGTACCCTATATCACTCGATTTGAATGACTCTCGTAATCCAATGGTATTTAGACGGATCCACAAACCATAGATCTTGAGTAAGGGGTGAGGGTACGTGTTAGGAAGCCCATAAGGACACCTAACCCCGCCCGTCAATAACGGCCTCTACTAAGTCAAGTGTCGGATTTCAAACAAGGTCATAGCTACTACGATATATGATATGCAAACATCGTTTTAAAACCCTAACATGTGACAACAATTTCTATGTCGTTTAATGCATGAATACTAACTTTGTCAAAGTTGTTTTAGCATGTTGGTTGATTTGAAATAAAAGATGCGCAAACACGGCTTAGGAGGAATGGGGGAGCCATTGGGATCTATCCTATTACAACCCAGGCATTTCATGCCGACACAACGAGAAATAAATTACAACTCAATCTAATTACAACAACTATCGTAATTACTTTGACTCAGATTACAATACAAACTAACAAAATACAACTTAAACTATTAAGTCTTAATAAACGAAACAAATGTAAACAAAAAAGCTAAAGCTAAGTTAGACTAATTAAAGATGTTAGCCGAATTATTAGTTAATAAACAAATTAGATTAGAATTAAACTAATTAAATTAAAATAAATAAGTACAAAGGCTTGAAATAAATTAGGTACAACTTATTAATTAAATTGAACCCAACTTATTAAAATTATTCACCAATCCATATTTATTAAAATAGGATTAGTAAACAATTAAAGAAACAAAAGAAGAAAAGAAACTAAAACTGGCAGACCCGTGCAGTGCACGGATCAGAAGTCGGACAGACCCGTGCAAGGCACGGTTTTTGTAGAAAAGCAAAGTTAATTATGTTTTAATTACGAAATACGTAAAATAAATTACGAAAAAAATCATTAAATTAAATTTACAGATTTTGAACCATAAAAGATAATTAAAACGACTTTTAAAAAATTAGAAATAAATAAAACAAATTAAAGGTTAATTAATTACAAATTGAATTAAATAAATACGAACTAGGTTAGGTACAATTCTAAATCGTCAACGAGTGCAAATGGAAAGGTGTTAAGCACGCACTTCCATGCTAGCGAGAAAATTAGTGAAAGGAAAGATGAATTCAATTAAGTTCTGTAATTGTTAATCGGTTTTTAAAGCTATGTCGATGTACCTAATGTGTCTAATTAGGTTATCAAATCGATCTAATGTCATCTAAATGAGTTATATGTTAACAATCAGAGGTCATACTAACATGTAAATGGTCCTAGGGTGTGTCGAATTGGCCGAAACAAACAAAGGGTCAAAAACGAGGAGCGAAGTTAGAAGTTCGTTTTATTTATGCCCTACCTTGAACACGAGGATATGTAAATGAGACGGGGGTGTATGACCGACTGATGTAGCGGTTTCTTTTCCCATCTCAAGTCAACGCGGGTGTTCATGGTGGTACTTTAACTCATACTCGGACTAAACTAGTTTCATAGTTAATTTAAACGATAAATAAAAAGCGATAAACAAACAAAACAAACTATAAGAAAGACAAACATAAAAACGAAATAAAAAAGGAGAAAGAGGAGGATTTGATGCACCCTCAACCTACATGTATCGTTGACACCGTCTTGGGTCGTAATCGATGGTAGATTTTATCTCGAGAGGCCGTCGTCGACGAAGAAACAAAGCAAACGCGCGTTTTTGGCAAATCTGGACAGCAACTTTCAAACAATGATTTCTCCCTCGTTTCACGATAAAAATTCGATTTAAAAGATGTTTTGAAAACTAGAAAGAGAGGATAACAGAGATCTTAAAGCAACCCCTGCTCGTTTTGAGTTATTGGGCACGAAAAACGAGCACAAACAGAATCGACATGACAGGAACAAATCGCGAAAGCAGAGTGTATAACACTCTGTTTTTCGAGGGATTTCGTGTACTCTCAAGGGCAATTTGACTCGTAAATCTTTGTCTAATGTGTATATGGATGTTATGTGGTTAATTAGGAACAAGAAACTCGAGTTTTGATGGAGGTTTGAGGGAGGAACGAATTGTTTTTCGAGGAAGACACACAAACAGTTTCAGTTTGTATGTCGGTTTTGTGGAGGGTTTTTGAGAGGCAATTAGGGTTTGTTTCTAGAGTTTAAAGCTTGTAAGTGAAGGTAGTATGTATGGAGAACTTAGAGGAATGAATGTATGGTGAAGGGTGGGTATTTATAAGGAGTTAAAGTAGGGTAAAAAGAGAGAGAGAGGCGGACGGGCTCAATTGAACATAGTTGCTGTCCAGCAGCTTTTGGGGGTTTTCTAGGGTTCATTTGGGGGTTTTTCTTGGTGATTAAGGTAAGGTAATATGGGTAGGATATTAGGGTATGGGTTAGGGTTAATGGGCACGGGTTTTGGTGGTGTTTGGAGCGGGTTTTGGGCTCGGGATTCATCACGCAAAACAGGGGGTAGGCTGTTTGTATGCGGGCTGTTGGGGGTGATTGGGATGAGATTTGGGCCGTGGTTATGGGGTTCTAACTGGGGTTAGATGGGTAGAGGCTTAGGTTGGTTAGTGTACTCGATATTCGTGCCAACCAGAAAGTAAAGAAAACGGGTTCAAAAACCGAGCTAAAATCGAGCTCAAAAACACATGTTCAAAACGAGTTCTTTTCGATTTTCAAATCGATTTTTCAAATCAATTAACACATTAAAATAAATGATTTTTCAAACCAAATATACTCATAAAATGACTTTTCAAATCAAATATTTATTTTATTTTCAATAAAATAAACTTGGGAAAATAAATTCAAAGTAAAATAAAATTAATTGAATTCACCTAAAAAAAGCCATAATTTAAACATCATTTAAATTAATAAAATGAACTCACTTAAAAAAACATTAATTTAAATATCATTTAAATTAATAAAATACTTCATCGACGATACCCATCCTACATCGTAAAACGAGCTCCAAATAATGACAATGACAACTAAAGAATACATGTGTCCTATCATCATCGGGTGTTTGTCGGGTTCTCTATAAATTCCAATATCGACGGATACGGGTATCTACAGCGTGATTCAACGTTTTTATAATCACAAAAATTAAATAAATTCATATTTATGCACAGGTTAATTACCCTAACCTCTTAGGACTCAAAATTAGTCTTCACTAATTAACTGACCATAATTAACTCATATTTCTAAAATTGTTCATTAATGGACTTAAAATTATAATAAAATGCTATAAACTTCAAATAAATCACAAAAAAATCCAAATAAATTTTAAATTTGAAATTTAAACTTATGAACATTCTGGAAAAATACCATGACACTCATAATGTTCAAAAAACTTAGGTTAAAATTTCGTAAAATTATCGGAAAAACTATGTTGCGGTTTATCGGATTTATCAATAAAAATCATAAAAACATGAGAAAAATTATATTCATCAATTTTTCAATTTTAGATCTGAAAAAGATAATAAAATGCAACATGTGCCGTTTTTCCTTAGTCATGGAGTATGTTTTAGCAATTATTTATTAATTAAGTCACTATTTATGCTATTTTTCATCAAAAATCCATAAATCATGCATAAAGACTTCAATATAGCCCATTATTTTACACACATCTTGTAAAATTGCATGTGACAACATACTAAATTTTTATGACCAGATTAGAAATTTATCTTATATTAACCAATTTTTCATCTAAATCCGATTTTAAACATGAAAAATCCATTTTTCGAGCATAACAACTCCAAAAATTATGACAAATTACAGGTCATCTCAAAACAATACATGTGATAACATATCCAAAAATCACTGGAAAATTCGAAGTTTAGCTAATTTTAGTCCGAAAATGACATTTTAATCATAAAATCACATTTTTAATGCCATTATATTTTAAGATGAACAATAAAAACCCATAAAATAACCAAAATATCCTAAGAATATTTTAGGACCAGAAACTTAACATGCATAAATTTATTTCGTGATATTTCATAATAACACAAATTTACAAGTTTTATATGTTAATCGTATAACTCGGAAAAACTATAACCGATTTGCATGCAAACAACCAAGGCTCTTGATACCGCTTGTTAGAAATCTAGATCTCTTTACTAACATATTCATATATGTTTTGTTTAATTTAGTCATAAAATTAAATAGTGATCTTATGCATGCAAACAATAAACAAATTAAAGAAGAAATATTCATCCTTACATTTGGTTTTTCAGATCAAAGGGCACAAGAGAGTTCTCCTACTCTCTTGTTCTTGAGCTTTCCTTAATGGATGAACAAGGATTCAAGATGAGAATCCCTCCCAAGGATTTATACCCAAGATAAACTCTTAATAAAACTAATATTATTGTTACTAGAATAATACTAATTTTGTATAAAAATTGACCCAAAAATTATTTGGTTTCTCTATCAAAACCGGTTAAGAGAGAGGAAGAATAGAGGAAGATTTTATCTTTCTAAAACTTTTGTTTTAGATGCAAAAATGAGTGAATGAATAATCATTTTCCAAGAGTAGTCTATATGCCAAAAATAAGACAAAAACTCTTTGCATGGAGGGTGGAAAAACCGGGTATGGGAGGGAGAGAGTGGCCAATGCATGCACAATGTGGTCTTCACAAGATTGTGTAGGTATGCATGGCTAGTATTAGGCTAACATCATTATGCTTACCACTAACTCAATCAACATAATATATATGTTAATACCACCCAATATTTCGGTCCAAATTGAGATAAAATGGATTCCATTTTATCTTTGTCAATTTGTCAATTTGTCACATGTTACATGTCATGTAAAATTGTTATGTATTTTTAACATATTAAAAATCAACGCATTAATAAAAAATACGTCATATACAAAATCGACTTAGTAATTCACAATTACTTATACCAAAATATTTTACCAATTATAAATCACAATAATTTGTATTTATAATAATTCATTCAATTTCAATTGTTTCCTTAAACAATAATTTCATCTGAGTAATGAAACAATTCGATTACTTAGACCGTATCTTATTTAATCAGATTATAATGAGATACGTAAATTTTACTTCCAAAATCGTCCGTCAATTTTCAAGTAATTTAATTAACTCGTAACGTTATACGATCAATTAAATGATCAATTAAGAGTAATATCCTTTAGGTATGACCTAGGGGATCAACTGATCACCACCGTCGCACGACAGTAATGTCAAACTCTAGTCAGCCAATCATTACCGATATGTGTGGACCAGTTGACAGTAAAAATACTTCCCAATTGTATTCTTTAAAATGAGACTTAAACATGTGATCATCATGATCAACAGTTGTGATCGCATTATTGTCGGAGGACACATATTCCAACAATTACTACTCTAGTAATTTAATAAGAATAATATGTGGTTGTGTGATTTTTTAGAGAGAAGCATGCAAAAATTAGAACTAGAAAAATGAGCAACCAATTGCCCTTATAAGGGCTCCAAAACCGGCACCCTTATGTCCCTTTGTGGACAATTACTTTTCCTTATTTTATTTTGCATGCTTAATAGGTAATGAGTGCATTAGGGTAGGTTATGTCATAAGCATGTGATTAGGGAAATCATTACATGCAACTAGTTGATTAAAGAAAAGACAAAAATAAAATGTTGTCCAATAACATATTATTTTCGGCAACTATAAGACAAAATGGACCATTTTGATTTTGTAATGTTTGTCACACAAACATAAGAATCATTCAATTATTTATCTTACATAAATAAGTATTTGTTTGATCATATAACAATTATAAACAAATAATTAATATGCACTTAACTCTTAAGTGATAATTATGTCATTATATGAAAATATAATGAGCCCTATAATGTCCAATTTAATTAATGTACAACCCTTGTAAATATAATCAACAAATAACCTCTACCTCTAAAAATACAATACCTCGATTAATTTAACGGATTAAATTAAATTATTAAATCTTATTTAATCACATTATAATAAGATATAAAATTTCATTAGTCAATCATCGCATAATTGAATAATAAACTTGTGTTGATCATATATATATATATATATATATATAGAGAGTGGTTCTTCTAAGGTCCTTACATCCATTGAGTCCCTAAGTCCTTATAAGGGCCTTTGGATGGAAGGGATGAAGGGATGAGATTACATCTCATTCAAGGGTCACAAATGAACCTCCCTAATCTCCCTCCCTAATTGTGTATAACTCTACCTAATTGTGTATAACTCTACCACCATTCTAATCTCCCAACTCACTTCCTCATTCACTCATCCTCTCTCATTTCTCACATTCACTCTTTCTCTCTCATTCTCTCAAAAAAAAAACCAAACCAAAAAAAAAACCAAAAACCTAAATAAATCAAAATCTAAACAAACCAAAAAAAAAAAAAGAACAACTTCATTCATCTTCTTCCCTCGGCCCGCACAACCTTGACGCACCCCCTCCCGGCCCCGCACTACCGCCACTCCTCCTCACGAGCAGTCCCTCCGTCACCAACCGTTCAGGATCTACTTTTTTTTTTTTTTTTTCAATTTTTTTTCCTTATTTCAATTGTTGTTGGTTGTTGCGGCTGGTGGTGGTGTTTGTGGCGGTTGGTGTCAATGTTGTTGTGGTTGTTATTGTTGTAGCTCCGTTGTGGCGGTTGTTAGTGTTGTTGTTGGTGTCAAATTTTTTTTTTAAAAGATGCGAGTGCATCACCTTTCTCCCTTCCCCCGTTGTTTCGTTTTTTTTTTTTTTTTTTTTTTTTTTTAAAATTTGTTTATGGAAATCCTTGTCTTATTATATGTTTGTTTTAATCTCGTCTTAGTACTTATTTTTTCAAACTTCGTCTTGTAAATTCGTCTTGTTATTATGTTTAGTTATTTTTATTATTGTTATTATTGTTATTTGGTTTTTATTTTTTTTAGTTTAGTTATTTTTATTATTATTTGAGATTTGGTATTAATTTTGTGTGGTGGTGTTTTTTTTAGATCTATTGTTTTTTTTTGTGTTTTTGTCATATTTACTTTATTTTGTAATTGTTATTTGGTTTTTAATTTTTGTTGGTTATTAATTTCTTTGTTGGTTGTACACTTAAAACATTAAAGTTATACTATTTATGGCTAAAGTTATACACTTAAAACATTAGAGTTATACACACGATATTTAAATTTGGTTTTTTTTTTATTGTTATTTGGTTTATTTTACATTTCGGGTTTGGTTGGGTTGTTGGTTTTTTGGTTTTATTATTGTTATTTGGTTTTTTGTTTTTGTTATTATGAGTTTTTTTGGTTTTTGTTATTAATTTTTTTTTTTTCATATTTTTCATATTTATTTGATTTTTTTACTATTTACGACTAAAGTTATACATTTTATGACTAAAGTTATACATTTTATGACCAAAGTTATACAAAAAAAGACTAAAGTTATACAAAAATTGGACTAAAGTTATACAAAAAATTGGACTAAAGTTATACAAAAAATTGGACTAAAGTTATACAAAAATGAACCAGAGTTATACAACAATGTACCAGAGTTATACAAAAATGAACCAAAGTTATTCAAAAAACGACCAGAGTTATACAAAAATTGGACTAAAGTTATACAAAAATGAACCAAAGTTATACAAAAATGAACCAAAGTTATTCAAAAAACGACCAGAGTTATACAAAAATGCACCAAAGTTATACAAAAATTGGACTAAAGTCATACAACAATGGACTAAAGTTATACAAAAAATTGGACTAAAGTTATACAAAAATGAACCAAAGTTATACAAAAATGGACCAGAGTTATACAAAAATGCACAAGAGTTATACAAAAATGAACCAGAGTTATACAAAAATGAACCAAAGTTATACAAAAATGAACCAAAGTTATACAAAAATGGACAAGAGTTATACAAAAATGCACCAGAGTTATACAAAAATTGGACTAAAGTTATACAAAAAAATGAACCAAAGTTATACAAAAATGAACCAAAGTTATACAAAAATGGACTGGAGTTATACAAAAATGCACAAGAGTTATACAAAAATGCACCAGAGTTATACAAAAGTTAGTCCATTTTTGTATAACTTTAGTCCATTTTTGTATAACTTTGGTTCATTTTTGTATAACTTTGGTTCATTTTTGTATAACTCTGGTTCATTTTTGTATAACTTTGGTTCATTTTTGTATAACTTTAGTCCATTTTTTGTATAACTTTGGTGCATTTTTTTGTATAACTTTAGTCTTTTTTGTATAACTTTGGTCTATTTTTGTATAACTTTGGTTCATTTTTGTATAACTTTGGTTCATTTTTGTATAACTTTAGTCCATTTTTGTATAACTTTGGTGCATTTTTGTATAACTCTGGTGCATTTTTGTATAACTCTCGGTGCTTTTTTGTATAACTCGATCCATTTTTGTATAACTTTGGTTCATTTTTGTATAACTTTGGTTCATTTTTGTATAACTTTAGTCCAATTTTTTGTATAACTTTAGTCCAATTTTTGTATAACTTTAGTCTTTTTGTGTATAACTTTGGTCTATTTTTGTATAACTTTGGTTCATTTTTGTATAACTTTAGTCCATTATTGTCTTAGATGAAAAAAGTATCTCACAAAAAAAAACGAGATTTAAAACACGAAATCGAAAAAAAAAAAAAAAAAAAAAAAAAAAGTGACGAAATAAACCGAGACGCAAAATCTGGAAAAAAAAAAAAAAAACGAGTTTATATAATTACGGCGGTGGTGGAGGTGGCGGTGGATGTGGGCGGTGGGTGGTGTCGGTTGGGATAGTGGTGGGTGGTGGTGAATGAGGAAGAGAGAAATGAATGATTTATTTGGTTTTTTGATTTATTTGGATTTTTTGATTTATTTGGATTTTTTGGGTTTTTTTTATTTATTTGGATTTTTTGGGTTTTTTTTTATTTATTTGGATTTTTTGGGTTTTTTATTTATTTGGATTTTTTGTTTTTTTTTTTTTTTTGAGAGAAGAGAAGAGTGAAATGTGTGAGATGAGAGAGAAATAGGTGGGTAGAAAACAAATATATAGTAAATTAGTGGTTAATTAGGGTGGATTAGTAAAGTGTGTTAATTTGCTTGTATAATGACTTTTGGTGGGTTCATCTCATCCCTCCATCTCCCTCCATCCAATGGCTCACAAAAGACCTTATGGACTCAAATATATAATGGACCTTAGTTGATCCTTCCTCTATATATATATATATATATATATATATATATATATATATATATATATATATATATATATATATATATACATAAATATATATGGGATCGATCAACTTTGTATCACATACATTTGATCGAAATATTTGGGTTCCATCCTATAGGTGTGACCTCGAGGATCAACTGATCACCACCGTCAAACGACGATAACGTCAAACTCTAGTCGGCCCGGTCGTTCGATAAATGTTGATCAGTTGACTATATAATGTATCATCCCTTATGTATTCTTATTATGAGATTTAAATATATGATCGCACTATTGTCAAGGACACATACTCCAACAATCTCCCACTTGTCCGAGACAAGTGTGCGTCACCAATTCTCTTGTCCTATTACTATCTCCTACTCAATCCAACGTGTCTCGAAGGTCGGATTTGCACGTGATCATATCTAGAGTGGTTTCCTCGATATGGAGAGTAACTGTTTGACCGGAAGTATCTGCCGTAGATACCTTCCGAGCGTGGCCACGCATTTACAGTTTACTACTCCTCGAGTGGCCCTGAGATTTAGATAACTCTGACAAGGGGGTGGACAATTCCTATCGCATTATTCCCTTCGAATAGCCACAGCTCATCATGACCCAAAAGATGCCCATTTGCACTCCATATTCGGAAGTCATGGAGCAAAAATCAAATTCAATCACAAACTGTGCCACCTTGGGCGAACAGTCTCTAGTTAAAGAATCGAATCAAAAGAATACTATAGTAGCTCTCCCCACGACCAGGCTATATAAAAATTACCACAACTCTATAAGCGGTCACTGCCAGACAGAGTGTCCCATACAGTCTACCTATGTGATCGACTAGTCATCTATTATGACCCTATGGCACTTGAACTTGCCATCAATCAACTCACATTCTAGTCACTAGGAGATGTCACCTCATATAAGTGACTAGGGGCTAATACTATGTTAATCCAGTTCACTTTAATAGGGTTCAATCTTGTCCTTACAACCTATTTGGATATAACAAAGTAATAAAAGAGTTTAAAATAAAACTCAAACGATAAATGCGATTATCACATATGAACAATCAATACAATATTATTGCTTCATATCTCATAATCTTAGGAACATAAAATCCATGTTACTTCATGGTGGTTTGGTCAAACCCGCAATAAAAGCTTGGTTAGAGGATATACAATATAATCCACTCATCCCAACTTCATAAATTGCAATTTCCTTCCTTCAATGTAATCTTTTAATTACATGAATATTCTAAGTACATGTCTAGACTTAAATCTATGCTTGGGCTCCTTTGCTTGAAAGATGCTCCCACTGTTATCATATAACTTGTGATAAGATCCATGGTTTAAAGGATTTACTTGAAGTTCCTTTACAATCCATCTCATCGTTACCACAAAGTACTCAGACTCTATTTGTAGATTTCACAATGACTGACTTTTCATGGTTGTTCTCGCTATTCGCACTTCTGACAGTTGACAACAAGATTAGCCTAAGAAACTCGAGCTTTTGTAACCCTCTATACAAAACTCCATGTTCTTATCAATCATAAGAACGAATCCGTATTCCTTCTCGAGAACTCAAGGATGTATCAAGCGGCTATCCTTTGACTCTCACATGGATTGACTTGTCTTGCTTATAGCATATAATTTATCAGTGCTTACGCATATCTTTACACACTAGGTCAATCCAATGGCAGAAACATTGGGAATCGATTTCATTCTTTCAACAATTTCAGATTCAGTGGGTAACTGTGAATCGTTCAAAGTAATCCCACAACCCATTGGAATACAATCCCTTAATAGATTTATCCATGATGAAATCATGAAGAATCTTATCAAAATAAGACGAAGAGTCTTATCAACATAAGACTTTTGACTTAATGCCAATATCCCTTTTAGGTCTATCTCCATAGATCCGGATATCAAATATGCGATGTGCCTCACCTAAATCTTTTATCTGGAAATGATTTCCCAATGTTACGGAGGTAAGCATCGGTACATCATTCCCAATAAGTAATATGTGAAGACAATATTACTCCCACTAAACTTCATGTATAAACATGGTTCTTCGACAAATCGAGTGAAACCATTCTCTATTATCACTTGAACTACAATAAGCTCCCACTGAACATCATGTATAATTATGGTTCTTTGGAAAAATTCAAATGCAAACATTCTCTATTATCACATGACTAGGAAAAATGATTTTCACAATCTCTTAATGCCTTGCTTAAAACCACACGTGGATCCCTTAAGCTTAATTAGCATGTTAGGAGTTTGGGACTTAAACCTAAGATCAGTGTCACACACACATCCTCTTCTAAATACCTATTTAGAAAAGCGGTTTAATATCACTTGCCATGTTTCATCAAAAATGAAATGCGGCAATTACGAACATGATCTGATTCGATTAACATACATCACCATGTTCGTCAATGGTATTCTATACTTGAAAGTTTTACTTCAAAGAGACCAATATCTTAAAGTAATTATTCTTAGCTTTGCGTATAGAATCAATCAAGGATTGTAAAACGATGACTTTTTTGCAACAAATTCCGACTTGGATCACTAGCAACAATTCACTCAATGGATCATAGTTCTATTACTTTCCAAAAGCAACTCTTTTTATAACATGTGAATGACTTTTAGAACATTTTCTCGTGTCATTATACTACAAAATAAGTTTGTAGATAATTTTCTCCCACTCTATCTTTTTAAAAATACACCTATTTTCCAAGAAGATAGCTTTAAGAGCGACAAACAATTTTGTTCTTTTGAATGCAAAAGAGCATTAGACACATGTTATCGTTGAGTTATCTATTAAGATATGTTGCCATTTTAGAGACTAATCCCTTCTATATCTTGTATGGAGTCTAGTTTGTGATTCATATTGCGCGTTTTCACTTTAAACAATTCATGCTAATATTTAATTTCAAATCCCCAAATATGAGTTCAATAACTCATTTCAACTCTCAGTGATCGATCTTACATTACATAAGAAATATCATGGTGCCATTAATCTTTTAATTGGGAATCAAATTCACAACTTAGGTCTTTACCATATTGAACAAATCATCATCTTTCAATATTATCGATTGAGTTGAGTCGATTCATTTTATCTTATAGATATTAATAGAGAAAGAGGAAAGATGTCTTAAAACTTAGAATGCCATAAACCGAAATGACTTGAGTTGAAAGCCAAGTCATCCAAAACAAAATACAATATTTGTTCGGAGAAGCAAAATAAAAGAACCTTCCACGTCTAACATGGAAACAAAATAAGTTTTTAAGACAATGTCATAACATAACTACTATTATGAAGAGATATTCAAAATAAAACGCCAAGCCTTGTCCATAGGTCTCCATCTATGCGTCGGCTACTCTAGCGTCGTTTGGAGAACCTCCTCATTCTTGCTTAGCTTTTACTTTCTTCTCATGCCCTAAATTTAATAAGAAGGGTGAGAAACACAACTAGTATCCTAATACAATGTTGAGATAAAAAATTAATATCAATATCATAAACTTTTGGAAGAAATATTACCTACTGGAGTCACACGTCCAGCTTTGATGTCTTCCAAATATTTGGGGCAATTGCGCTTCTAATGGCCTATGCCATTACAATAATGGCACTTGTCATCGAGTTTGACTCCCCTTTTGGGTTTGGAAGAGCTATTCTCAATAGCTTTCTCCTTACCTTTGTAGGAAGTGGGGTTCTTACCCTTGTTAGCATTTTTCTTAAACTTTCCCTTACTCTTTGCATTGATGTTGAGCACATCCTTGCTAGTGCTTGCATTAAGCCCCATGTCTCTCTCGGCTTGCACGAGCATTTTGTGCAACTCATGGAGATCGGTTTTCAAGTTTTGCATGTTATAGTTTACCCTAAACTGAACATAGCCCTTGATACGGCTTAAGGAATGGAGCACTCGGTTATTCACGAGATGCAAGGGGTTGAGTTGTTCGGGGATCTCAACCCCTTTCATCTTCAGGGTCTCAACATACTCAATCATTTTGAGCACATGAGGACTCAGTTTTTGTCCTTCTTTGATATTGAGGTCATAGAATTGGGAAGCCGCTTCATATTGAATAATCCTAGGAGCTTGTGAAAACATAGTCACGAGTCTAGTATAGATTTCATAGGCAGTGCTCATCTTTATGGCACTCCTTTGAAGATCGGGTTCCATGGAGAAAATCACGACCTTCTTGACCGCGGCGGATTCTTTTTGGTAGGTCTCAAAGGCTTCCCTAACCGTGGTTGTTGACCTAGCATTAGGAGTAGCGGGAGGTGCCTCGGTAAGGTATTTGATTTTGTCAACACCTTCCGCGGCTAAGCGAAGTTGCACATCCCAATCGGTGAAATTTGAACCATTCTTTTCGAGTTTGCAACGATGCATAAAGGATCGAAGCCATGAAACGGTAGTGGGAGGTGGTGCGGACGAGCTAGTGGATGCCATTGTGATAAATCTATTGACTACAAAATATGAGATGAAGGAAAAATTAACATTTATCGTTTTAGACTTGTAAATATTTTAGACAAGTTTAGCATTCATATAATGACCTTTACCCAATTATATAAACGATTCCAAGACCCAAATTCATACTAGCTCGATTGCGGGACAACGGTCCCTCTACAACCTTTACTAATACAATTTGGTAGGTTAACTCGTTTAACCGATTCTACACTTAGAACTCTTGGTCGATGAATTTACAATAAGTTCATCTTTAGCCCGAACCTATTGAGACAACGGTCCCTCTAATAGTTTCGTTGAGATCAACCAAATTTCGAAGTGTAATAACATTTTATTACCCCACTTACCCAATGTTAAAAGAAAGCACCCCGGTATAATATTTCAATAGCGTATTGTACCCCTAATGAAATTAGGATTCATGAGTTCCTACTATTTGGTAAGGCTAAGTCTCAATTTTATAAAATGTGAAGTTCTTGTCAATTTATTATCTATCTCTTTTAAGTGAACTAAATTAGTGATCTATCGATAATTATAATTGAAAAGGTCGATGATTCGATATAAAAGATATGCATGAGATGATATGGCGATTTGGCATGCATGCAAACATATAAAGAAAATGTAAAGAAAAACAATTTCCTAGTATGGCCTTTCCTAAAATAGAAAATCTAATAATCTATTACATATTCGGAAACCAACTCCTTTGGTCCCTTGAACTTCATGTGGCACGCCTCTCAAGGAAAACACCGTCTTGATCGGAACTCCTTTCTAAATGGCACCGTCTTTAGAAAACTCCGGAATTACAAAATAATAATGAAATACATAGCTATTCCTATTATACATTTGTAATAAAAATAAATCTATTTAAATTATAAAACGGTGATGCGGAATCACATTAAAATTACAACCAAATCGATATTCCCTTTCATTACGGGTAATACCAATTAAAACTAAGGCCATACTAAGACAAATTACATTATTCAAAAATTACATAAATTTAAATAACATTCATCCTTAAATTATACAACAAAATATATGTATTCAAACATGCAAAATGAATGTGCCAAATCGCCTCACTAGATTATGTCCTATATAGCTCTATTTTTATGGAAATGCGTGATTTTTAACTTATTAAAATCACTAATTAAAACTTAAATCAAATTTAAGGCCAAGTTAATTGTCCCAACGGATTTAGGACTCAAAAATTAGTCTCTACTAAAATTTGACAATAATCTAACTTGATTTTATATTGTTGCTCATATTTAACATTATGAAATAATTCCAAATTTCATTACAATAATCTAAAAATTTAAATTTAAATTTTGAACATTCTGGAATATTACCATGACCCTCATAATGTCAAAAATATGGGTTAAAAATTTCTAATTAATTTAGAGAAAAATATAGTTGCGATTTATCAGTTTTATCAAATAAGATGCCTAAAGCATACGAAAATTAATCTAATCAATTTCCTAATCTTACATCTGACATTCAAGACATACATGCAACCTAAAATAATTTTCTCATGCCATGAAATTCGTTTTAGCTATTTTTAGCTCATATAATCTCGATTTAATCCAATTTTAACCATTAAAATCATAAATCATGCAAAATTAATCTAATTAATCTCAAATATTACATACAATAAGTAAAATATGAATGTGAGATCATATTAAAATTTCATGGTCAGATTCAAAGTTTTACTATTTTTAGTTAATAAACCACCATTTTACTCACTAAAATGTTATTATTATACTAAAAATCATAAAAATCAGCAATAAACTTCCATAAACCATCAAAAATGACCTAAAACATTTTAGTACTAGAATGTATGCATGCATCCAAAATTTTGTGTGTTTATCATACTTACACAAATTTTCCGGTTTTTGTTTTAGTCATCTAATAACTCGTAAAAAACTCAAAACGATTTGCATGTAACAACCAAAGCTCTGATACCAATTGTTAGGTTCATTAACCCTCTTATTAGACATTTCTAATATGGATCTAAGTTACTAATTAATTTAGATGTTGTGAATCTAGTTACATGCAAACAAAATAAGAGTAAAAGGAGAAAACGATTTTTCCTTACATTAGAATGAGGTGAAAAGTGGGCACAAGGATGGACTCCTTCCAACCTTGTTCTTGAGCTATTAATAAAAGGGTGATCCTCCAAAGTTTCAAAGTAGAAACTCTCCTATCAATTGCACCCAAGATTTTACCCAAAATATTTCTAGTAATATAAACTAGATATTACAAGAAATCTAAATCCCTTAATATTATTCTTCTTACTACTCTAGTAATCTAATAATATTAATATGTGGTTGTGTGATTTATTAGATAGAAGCATGCAAAAAATTAGAACTAGAAAAATGAGCAACCAATTGCCCTTATAAGGGCTCCAAAACCGGCACCCTTATGTCCCTTAGTGGACAATTACTTTTCCTTATTTTATTTTGCATGCTTAATAGGTAATGAGTGCATTAGGGTAGGTTATGTCATAAGCATGCAATTAGGGAAATCATTACACGCAACTAGTTAATTAAAGAAAAGACAAAATAAAATGCTGTCCAACAACATATTATTTTCGGCCACTATAAGATAAAATGGGCCATTTTGATTTTGTAATGTTTGTCACACAAACATAAGAATCATTTAATTATTTATCTCACATAAATAAGTATTTGATTGATCATATAACAATTATAAAAAAATAATTAATATGCGCTTAACTCTTAAGTGATAATATTTCATTATATGAAAATATAATGAGCCCTATAATGTCAAATTTAATTTATTTACAATCCTTGTAATTATAATGAACAAATAACCTCTACCTCTAAAAATACAATACCTCGATTAATTTAACGGATTAAAATAAATTTTAAATCTTTTTTAATCACATTATAATAAGATATAAAATTTCATTAGTCAATCATCGCATAATTGAATAATAAACTTGCGTTGACTCGAGTCCTAAACTCGACCTCAACAAACTCACACAACTAAATATATATATATATATATATATATATATATATATATATATATATATATATATATATATATATATATATATAAGGGACAGAGATCAACTTTGTATCAAATACATTTGATCGAAATATTTGGGTTCCATCATATAGGTGTGACCTTAAGGGATCAACTGATCACCACCGTCAAACGATAGTAACGTCAAACTCTAGTCAGCCAATCGTTACCGATAAATGTTGATCAGTTGACTATATAATGTATCATCCCTTATGTATTCTTATTATGAGATTTAAATATATGATCGCACTATTGTCGAGGACACATGCTCCAACAATCAGAGCGACGGTTTTGGAGCCTAACCAATGAACCAACGAACTAGGGTGAGTCAATTTAAAATGAACCCGGTTTGAGTTTTAGAGGGTTTGTGACAAGCTTGGGAGACGTCTCAAGGTTGAGTACTTGCCCTCTTAACTTGAGTCGGTCACTACGCGTGGGTAATGGGACGTGTTTGGTGCATACTTCGTGTTTAATATTGTGGAATTTTGTATGCTTGGTGATGTCCTACATGATGATATGCTCAATAATGGTAGACTTTTGAGAGAGATATGTGGGATGTATAAGAGTAAGTATACGTGTTAAGTACCATCATACGTGTGTCATATGTTGTGCATATGTCTATATTCTTTCCCGTCCTTGCGTATAGGAACATGTGAATAGGGTTATATGTGGACTTGTGTGAGTAGAATGAGTAAATAGCCCTTATGTAGTGTACTCGGCCAAGTGAAGAGCGGAACTCGGTCGACTAGATAGCACTCGACCGAGTGCCCCTCCCACTCGACCGAGTGGACGCCATTCCAGAAACAAAAGAGCTCCTGTAAGTTGCCACACTCGACCGAGTGAAGGTCTCACTTGATCGAGTGTGTCCTACTCGACCGAGTATTGTGGCCATTCGACCGAGTGGATTACGGGAGAATTCTGCAAACATTCTGATTGTTGTGTCACTCGACCGAGTGACCATTTACTCGACCGAGTGTATTGCACTCGATCGAGCTGTGAGACCACTCGATTGAGTGGACCTCTAGAAATTTTGGGAAACCTTCTGACTGTTGAGACACTCGACCGAGTGGGCTCACCACTCGACCGAGTGACTTTCCTCACTCGACCGAGTGGACCTGTATAGTGGTCAATACCCATTGGCTCGTGTTTTGAGGCATGTATTGACGTTTGTTATGCTTATTGAAGAGACATTATGCCGAGACCCCGTGCAAGGACTCCTTCCCCTCCGCCTCGTGTGTCCGAGAAGGAAATGGAGTGCCTCATTGCTCAAAACGAGGCCCTCACCGAAGCTCTAAGGAATGTCACCCGGGAGAGGGATGCAGCAATGGATGCCTCGGTCGTAAGCACCGCCATCTCACGCCACCGCCCCACCAAGTACCTTGGGGTGGGGGAGCCTTGCCTCTTTAGCGATTGGGTAAGAGAGATGGAGAACGTGTTCGAGGTGATGAGGTGCCCGGAAGAGCTTAAGGTGGAGCAAGCCGCCTTCTGCTTGGGAGGACTTGCGGGAGGTTGGTGGTACAAGGAACGGGAAGCTATGAAGAACTTCTATGAAGAGAGGGGTGAAGCCGCCATCCCTTAGGCCGATTTCAAGATGGAAATGAGGAATGAGTTCATCCCCGAGCATGTGAGGTGCAAGCTTCAAGCGGAATTTGACCCATTCATTATGACCGATGCTATGACCGTGCAAGACTACTACATCCGCTTTTGTGAGCTCGCTACTTACATGGAGGACCTTTACCTTAGCCAATCTCATTTGTCTCTCAAGTTTGAGGGAGGTTTAACCATCAAGCTCTTGGAGAAACTCCCACCCGGAGATTTGTCTAGTGTGAAGGAAGTTTATGCATGGGCCGGTAACGCGGAGAGGCTACTCGGTGTCACCAAGGATGCCAAGGAGAGGTCCGGGGAGAAAAGGAGGAATGAAACTGTGGAGCACCTGTTCACAAGTTGTGTGTACACTGTCAGAGTTCAGAGCCATATGTTACAGTGGTATGGAGGCACATTCCCAACTGTGAACAGCTTGATTGCAGACAGCAGGAATAGTATGCAGTGGAAGATTCAGGTTGCCATGTTCAATGCCTTCCATTATTCCATATGGTATCAAAGAAACAATGCCAGGATTAATGACTGGTTGCAAAGACCTAAAGTAGTTGCTGCTCGTATAGAGTTGAATATTAAGAGAAGAGTTAAACAGAAATGTAAGGCAGTTGATGACCGGACTGTCCTCCTTTGGCTGCAAAGCATGGGAGTGGTATGATTTGTTTGTAATGGGACTCGATCCCAGAACCTCATGTAATTATGTTTTTTTGATATGATATATAATATACTCACATTACACCAAAAAAAAAGAAGGTGAAGGAGGGTATTAACCCAAGAAGATTAATTTTAACCAATTCAAGTCGTACTCGGGAGGAGCACAAGGAAATTGCTTTGGTGAGGCAAGCAACTATGGGAATAGGGCCGCTAGTGAAGGAGGAGGGTTAAGATGTTATAACTGTGGTGGCCTCGGCCATAAAAGAGTGGAATACATTAGTGCTCAAAAGGGACATAACCGGAAATTTGGACAAGGAAACTCTTACGACACCCCTTCCCAAAGCGGGGCAAGCAATCGGAACTCGGGGGCTTGGAGTAACCCAAGGAATGCAAATCCCAACTTCAATGGCGGAAACAATCGAGTGAACTATAACCAGGGGACCCCATCAAGGGCAATAAGCTATGCGGGCGGCAATACTTCCGGGGATAGGCCAACTCAATCGGCTAACACAGTCCAAGGAGCACCCAAGACTAGTGGCAAGCTCTTTGCCATGGACAAGAGGAGTGCCGAGGAAGACGCCCACGTTGTATCCGGTACATTTCTTGTTAAATTTCACCCATGCTTTGTTTTATTTGACTCGAGGGCCACACATTCTTTCGTGTCTAGGAGCCGTGTACCGACCTTAGGATTGGGGGAGGCGAACTAGCCAAGGATGATGTGACCTTACCTTCGGGGGAGTCTATTACATGTTCAAGGATTTACAAAGGAGTACCCGTCTTAATTCATAAAACAAAGTTCCCGGTAGATCTTTTAGAATTTCCTTTGGAGGGGTTTGAGATAATTCTAGGAATTGATTGGTTAAGTAAACACAAAGCCAACATAGATTGCTACCCAAAGAAGATTTCTTTGAAAGGACCTAAGG
This sequence comes from Silene latifolia, assembly GCF_048544455.1. Classification (NCBI taxonomy): domain Eukaryota; kingdom Viridiplantae; phylum Streptophyta; class Magnoliopsida; order Caryophyllales; family Caryophyllaceae; genus Silene; species Silene latifolia. The sequence continues at coordinate 85,360,831 of NC_133529.1, forward strand.
GTACTAGGGTGTCATACAAAGGTTACCTATTCAAGCCTAAGGTAAAACTAGTTTCGGTGATGTCACTAAAGACTTGCCTAAAGAAGAAATGCCCAATGATCTTATGCCACGTATGGGATACTAGTGTAGAGTGGCCCCAAGCAAGGGATATACCGGTGGTGTGGGAATTTGAGGATGTATTTCCGGTGGAATTGACCGGATTACTTCCAACAAGAGAAGTGGAGTTTTTAGTGGACTTGAGATCGGGTGCGGGACCGATTTCTAAGGCCCCGTACAGGATGGGTCCAAAGGAGCTAGAAGAATTGAAGAAACAACTTCGGGGATTGGCGGACAAAGGGTACATTAGACCGAGTGTTTCAGCTTGGGGAGCACCGGTTCTATTTGTAAAGAAGAAGGATGGGATGTTAAGATTGTGCATTGATTATAGGGAGTTGAACAATGTTACCGTCAAAAACAAATACCCTCTACCAAGGATTGATGACTTGTTTGACCAACTTAGTGGAGCCGGAGTATTTTCAAAGATTGACCTACGTTCGGGCTATCACCAATTCAAGATCAAAGATGAGGACATCCCAAAGACCGCTTTTAGATCGCGATATGGCCATTATGAGTTCGTGGTAATGCCGTTTGGACTAACAAATGCACCGGCCGCTTTCATGGATCTTATGAATAGGGTGTTTAGTCCGTACTTGGACAAGTTCGTGGTGGTATTCATAGACGGCATATTGGTTTACTCCAACACCATAGAAGAGCATGAGGAGCAACTAAGGATAGTATTTCAAACCTTGAGAGAGCACCAACTTTATGCAAAGCTTAGTAAGTGTGATTTTTGGATAGAGAAAGTGGCTTTCTTGGGCCATATTGTGTCAAAGGAAGGAGTTGCCGTGGATCCCACCAAGATTGAGGCCGTGTCTAGGTGGGTAGAACCCAAGAATGTGGCGGAGGTTAGAAGCTTCTTAGGTCTAGTCGGGTACTATCGTCGGTTTGTGAAAGATTTTTCTAATATTGCAAAACCTTTTCAAGTGGGACGGGAGTTGTGAGACCGCCTTCTTAACTCAAAATGAGCGCCTAACCACGGCCCCGGTGTTAGCCTTGCCGGAGAAAAATGAGAATTTTGAAGTTTACACCGATGCATCAAAGAATAGCTTGGGGTGTGTACTTATGCAAAATGGTAGGGTCATAGCCTATGCATCAAGACAATTGAAGACTCATGAGGAGAATTACCCAACTCACGACTTAGAATTAGGAGCCGTTGTTTTTGCATTGATGATTTGGAGGCATTACTTGTATGGAACAACCTTTAAGGTGTTTTTCGACCACAAAAGTTTAAAGTACATCTACACCCAAAAGGAGTTGAATATGAGGCAAAGGAGTTGGATTGAGCTAATTGAGGATTATGACATGGAAATACTCTACCATAAAGGGAAAGCTAACGTGGTGGCCGATGCCTTGAGTAGGAAGTCGGTGCACTCCTTGTGTACCGCCTTGTCCATGGTAAGATTGAAGGAAGAAATAAAGGAAATGGGCATTCATATGATAAGGAAGGGGGAATCAATTGGAGACTTAACTCTAGAACCCGAGTTGTATGAGGAAATTAGGGAAAGACAAGCAAGTGATGTGAAGATCCAAGAATGGAAAGGAGTATTAGACAAAGGGGAGCCATCAAGGTTTGAGTTACATATGGATGGAAGCCTTAGATTCAAAGGGAGACGGTGCGTGCCATGTGATGAAGATCTTAGGAATAAAATAATGAACGAAACTCATAATACACCATACTCGGTGCACCCGGGTGGTGACAAGCTATACAAAGACCTCAAGAAGACCTTTTGGTGGCCGAATATGAAAAGAGATATGGCGGAGTTTGTGGCAAGATGTTTGACTTGCCAAAGAGTAAAAGGGGAGCACAAGAGACCACAAGGGAATGTGCAACCTTGGGATGTGCCGGAATGAAAATGGGAGTCAATCTCCATGGACTTTATAGTAGGCTTACCGAGGACTCAAAAGGGGAACAATATTATTTAGGTTATCGTGGATAGACTAACCAAGTCGGTCCACTTCATTCCAATGAAGGATACTTGGAGCAAGGTAGAATTAGCTAATGCATATTGCAAGTATATGGTCAAGCTTCATGGGTTCCCAAAGGATATTGTTTCGGATCGAGATTCGCGGTTCATCTCAAGGTTTTGGCAAGAGCTTTAAACCTCCTTGGGTACTCAATTTAAAATGAGCACGACCTTCCATCCCACGACGGACGGAAAACGGAAAGGACAATTCAAAACGTTGGAAGACATGTTGAGGGCTTGTGTTCTAGAATTTGGAGGTTCATGGGAAGAATGGTTATACTTGATCGAATTCTCCTACAATAATAGCTATCATGCTAGCATTGGTATGGCCCTATTTGAAGCTTTATATGGGAGGAAATGCTGAAGTCCGATATGTTCGGACGATAGCACCGATGCCGTAATTTTAGGGCCTCAAATGATCCAAGACATGGTTGATCAAGTCTGTATAATCCATGAGAAGATGAGAGCCGCACAAGATAGGCAAAAGATCTACGCCGACTTGAGGAGGAGTGATATAGAATTTGCGGTAGGAGACAAGGTACTACTCAAGGTTTCACCCATGAGAGGAGTCATGAGATTTGGAAAAGGGGGCAAGTTGAGCCAAAAGTTCATTGGCCCCTATGAAATCTTGGATAGAGTCGGGGAAGTGGCTTATCGCTTAGCACTTCCACCAACCCTTGGACCGAGTTCACAATGTATTCCATGTGTCTCAATTGTGCAAGTACATAAGTGATCCCTCTCACGTGCTCGAAGCGAAGATGATTGAACTTGATGATGCCCTGACATATGTGGAAACACCCAAAGAAATCCTAGACCGAAAGGTTAGGAAGACGAGACATGGTGAGACAACCTTGGTGAAAGTGTTGTGGTCCAATCACCTTGTGGAGGAGGCCACTTGGGAGGCCGAGAGAACATGAAGGAGCGATACCCTCACCTTTTTGAGCAAGTATGAGTCGGTTAAGAGGTCGTAACCATGTTTCTAGAGGGGTAGGGCGTACTACGCAAGTACCTTAAATAGAGTTTTCTCTCTGTTCCCCTTTCGTATATGTAGTTGACCGCCACCTAACATCACCTTTGAGTCAACACTAGTCTTATACTCACACCGACTCGCCATAGTGCACCTTTGGGGGGGCTATATTCCATACCAAGTGTCGGGAGTGAACTTCGGGGACGAAGTTCTTTTAATGGGGGTAGATTGTAATACCTCGTATTTATTTAAGTATAGCTAGACCGAATAAAGAACCCACTCGGCTGAGTGTTGATCCACTCGACCGAGTGGAGGACCGAGTACTCCAATACAGTAGACTGGAAAGCATGGAAAGTCGGTCACTCGACCGAGTGGAGCCTCCACTCGATCAAGTGGGCTTCCACTCGACTGAGTACCGGTCGAGTGAGTTTTATATGGGAAATGTTTGGTGAGATGTCGCTTTCATAACTCTATCATTTCAGATTTCCTACACCAAAACCCCTCTCAAACAGTATTCACCACTCTCTAAACTTTACCAACTTCTCTCTAAAATCTCCACCATCAAATCCTCTCAAAAACCCTAAAGTTTCTATAGAAGAGTTCTTGCCTCCTTAGCCTTTATCCTTTATTGTAAGTGGATCTACACTTCTCCTTCTCTTCTTTCTTGTCTTAACAACTTTATTTAGTTAGTAAGTTACTCCTTACTTAATTATGTTGTAATAATTCAAGGAGTTAAGTTAGTATTTTGTTATAATAGGTTGTAGTATTGATTATAATAATTAATATGTGTAGGAAGCTTCATTGAGGAGCATTTCTAGGCATTAGCTTGTGGAATTGTGGAAATAAGCTCAAGGTAGGGTTTCCCTACTTAGCTATGGTGTTATGAGTGTTTAATTATGCATTTAATATCATTAATTACATTTATCTCATGGTATTTGCATTATAACATGTTTTGGATAATTAGGGTTTGATACATATTGTGGTCTCATGATGATGTTGGGAAGACTGAGTATGGTGAATGAATCTAGTATTAATTATCTTGCACTATAACATGTTCATAAGCAATTAAAAGAAGAGAAAATGAATTAATGAAGTTATGAACATGAGTTGGTTGTTGTATGGATTGAATGACATGCTTGTTTGGTTAATTTTCCTTGTTGTTGGTGAATTGTTGACATTGGAGATTGTTGGAGGATGTTGATGATGGTTTTGGAGACGGAAGGCGGTTGGGAAACCGTCTTCTGCTCAAGTCTGCCTTGGAGCTTCCCACTCCAAAGGAATGTGAACAATAGACCTTGGGTTATGGAGGACTCATGCGGTGAGGCATGTTATCTGGCAGGGGACTCGAGTCGCACTCGGGCCCTGTACCACGGACTCGTTCCGAGTACCTTAGTGGTTTTGGTGATGTCGTGGGCGTGTCCCGGTCACGGTTGGAGGATATGAGTTTGGTGGATACTTGCCATGTTTACATACCTCACTAAATTAGTAAGTTAGTTTCATCTCTTGTTTATTATTGAACAGTCATATCATTGGCTAACACTTGGGTTTGAATGTCTGTGATGAACCATATGGTGATTCTGCCCATATGGGGAGCAGTGTTGACAGGTGCACATGTTTGAGTAGGGGGCTTGGGAGCGGTCTACCTCGTTCTCGCCACTTTTTCTTATTTAGTTTTTGACATATAAACTCCTTTCGATTTGGTTGTACTATTGGGATTATTTTTCATATCCCTTAACTTGTGATCACTTAACTTTAGAACTTAACTATTAATGTTATCTAAAGTACTTCTTTACTTGTTGTTCACACTACACTCTTGGGAAACCAAGGCTTGTGACACCTCCATATGATGGGAATTGCCTAGAGGAAGGGCCCCGACTTATGGGGGTGTTACACTACGGTTCATAATTCCCGATTAAGTTGAAGTATGGTATCCATGCATCAAAAGAGAAGGTTCGGGGGCTCACTGACTATTAGTGACTCCTCCCGAGTCAGCTTATACGTCATCCCACTTATCGTCTCTTGCACTCTACTTTCACACTCGCGACTATCTACCAACACTCATCATTACCAACACTCTAATGATAACACTAACAAGCATCGACTAAGCACATGATATGAATCCAAAGAATAGGACTATTATCCTTTATACCAACACGCATTAATCATTTTAAAAACATTCCACCATACGTAAACCTACTCATCCAACTTCTACATTTCATCATACATCACGGGAAGGGTTATGACATGCAAGAAACCTATCAAAGCACTATAACACACATGTAGTCATATAACACTTCTTATATCATTAACCCATACTTGTAACCACCCACGAAGTGCCCAACAAAGACAATATCATCTAGTTTTCAGATGAGGGCGACTACCCATCCAAAGCCGACCTCTTATTGTACTCATGTCGGGTTCATTTTATTCGACACTCCTAAGTTAATTTTGGATCATTGGTTTAGGTTCCAAAACCTGGCTCTGATACCACTTTCTAACACCCCTTCTTACCCGGCTAAGGTAATTGGGAGATGTTACCATCTCGATTTCCCGAGGCAGTGAAATCGGAATTACAATTATGAAACATATTATATAAATGAAAGGTTTAGTGAATTACATGATTCGGTGAGTCAATCATAGCGAAGCGAAGCGCTTAAACATTAGGCTAGGAAGATTGATTTTTCGGCGAGCCATTAAGTGTTAAATCAGGTATTGTTGAGCAACTGACAATTTTTCACGATCGTTTGAAGGATAGATTGTGCAGCATAGTAAGTTGAACAACATTTTAGGGAAAGTAGGTAGTTTATTTGGGAAAACAGGTTGGTATTTAGGGTGCAAGGGGTTGACGGTTTTGGCAATTTCGGAAGGCGAGGCATACTCTAGAACGCGCCAGGTCTTGCCAGCAGGGGTAAGATCGTACCCTTGATGGTGGAGGTTAAAAATTTTGGCCAATTGAACATGAGATAGGGAGAGCGACTTACCATTCACCTTGGCGTTCAATGTTTTGAGGCTACAAAATACATGAACCGTGGCGTAGAATTGGATTACCTCGCTTACAAAAACCGGTTCTTCCATTTGAATAAGATCTTCCCAACCTTGAGCCACAACGGCTTCTTCTAAAGAAGAGAAGGCTTTATCAGAGGTAAGCCAAGAGGAAGGGTACACCCGTAAGGTATGAATGGCCTCCTTGAAGATCAATTGTTCATAAGTTTTCTTAATTTCTGGAGTGAGCGTGTTGTTCTCAATCTGCTTCTTGACGAGGTTGGGATCCCAGTTACCAGATAATGTAACACGATCTTTGTAAGATAGATACCCTCCTTTTTTATCAACATTTATCTTTCCTTTCGATTTTTTTTTGGGTGGTTCAACTTCATTCGGTTTGGTTTTCTCTTCCACAGATTCAACTTCATTATCGTCCCCAGAATCAGGCGAAGGATTGACCCTCTTTCCCTTTGATTCCACATCATCAATCTTGTCGTCCTCTTCCTCCACAATATCAAAAAGAGAACCAGTCGATTTTCCCTTTCTTTTTGAGACGGTCTTCTTTGGACTCTCAGATCTAACATTCTCTGAGATTCCTTCTACATCGGGTGGTTGCTTATCATTGGGAACCGCGTCTTCGGTATCATCGTCATTGATGAAGACGGGTTAAGTTGTTGAACTAGAGGATTGATTTCCCTTTTTAACACCAGATCTAGTTCTCCTTCGAACCGTCATTAGAGGAATAAACTCCCCAGGGTCACATGTTGATGATGGTGGATCAGTCACGGTTTCCAGTTCATTGGATACTTCGTCGGTGATCGGAAAAGCATGAGATCCCCGATGTTTTTCAGAGGGTACAGAGGTTTTTGGACATGGGCTTGGATGTGGTATCAGAAGAGGACGAGTGTTGAGACATGTCGGTTGATTTTGTGGGTAGTTTGGTGTTGAGTGATGTTTTTACCACGGTAAAAATGAGAGTTTGAAGGTTATATGTTGATGGAAGGGGAAATGAGCAGTGTAGGTGAAACGGCGAATGAAATGGCAGTTTTTTAGGGTTTTATTTAGGGCCCGGGGTAGGTGTCCTATATTAAATGGATTAAGGGACTTATGGAACATGAGACTAGACAAGCGCTTGAGTGATTATTAAGCACAAAGACGATTTATCGATTACGGACATAACACGGAATGAATAAACTAGAGTAAAAGATAGCAAACCCGTTTTAGACAATCATATGAGGGAATTAGGTTAATTCACATAAAAAATTACATGCAATTAATTAAACCAATTTTTAACCTAAGTTTTTCAAATTGTTCCCTTGCAAGTGGTTTAGTAAATATGTCGGCAAATTGATCTTCGATTTTGCAAAAAATAAGTTCAACATGCCCTTTTTCTACATGATCATGAATAAAATGGTGACGAATCTCAATGTGTTTGGTCTTAGAATGTTGAATAGGATTTTTTTTGACATATTTATCACACTCATATTATCACACAATATGGGAACGGAGTCGTAAATAATACCAAAATCGAGAAGTCGTTGCTTTACCCAAAGAAGTTGTGAGCAACAATGTGCAGCACTAACATATTCACTTTCGGCCGTTAAAAGAGCAACCGTGTTTTATTTCTTCGAGCCCCATGAAATAAGACATGGACCTAAGAACGTTGTAATCCTAGATGTGCTCTTTCGATCAACACTACATCCCGCATAATCCGCATCCGAATATCCTATAAGATCAAAGGGACAATGTAAGGGGTACCACAAATAAAGTTCTTGTGTTCCAATCAAATATCAAAGAATACCTTTAACCGCTTTAAAGTGAGATTCTTTCAGATTTGATTGGAATCTAGCACATAAACAAACACTAAAAAGAATGTCAGGACGACTTGCGGTCAAATAGAGAAGCGATCCAATCATACCTCGATACATCTTTTCACTAATGCTCTTACCTTTCTCATCTTTGTCCAATTTGGACTTGGATACCTTAGGTGTGGATAATGAGTTGCCATTAGTCATTCAAACTTTCTTAAGCATCTCTTTAATGTACTTTTGTTGATGGATCACGATTCCATCTTTGGATTGCTTGATTTGGAGCCTAAAGAAAAATTAGCTCGCCCATCATACTCATTTCGAACTCCGATTTCATTAGTTCCAAAACATAAGCATAAAGGATCTCATTTGTTTCTCCAAATATAATGTCATCGACATATACTTGGACAACCAACAGTTCTCCAGACTGTTGCGTTAAAAACAATGTTTTATCTACGTAACCTCTTCTAAAACCATTATCAATGAGAAATTAGACAATCTATCATACCAACACCTAGGTGCTTGTTTTAAACCATAAAGAGATTTGTCTAATTTGAAAACGTGTTTAGGAAAATCATTATCTTAAAAAGTCCAGAGGTTGCTCCACAAAGACATCCTCTTCCAAATATCCATTTAAAAAAGCGGTTCTGACATCCATTTGGAAAAGCTTAATGCCTTGGTGAGCCGCAAAAGCTATCTATAATTGTATGGCCTCAAGCCTAGCTACCGGTGCATAGGTTTCATCTTAATCAATTCTTCTTGTTGATTATACCCTTGCATCACTAGTCTAGCTTTATTCCTTACGATTTCACCGGAATCATCAAGCTTATTGCGAAAGACCCACCTAGTACAAATGACGGTACGATTCGGTGGTCTAGGAACCAAGTGCCATACCTCATTTCTCTTGAATTGATTGAGTTTTTCTTGCATTGCCATTAACCAATCAGCATCCGTCAAAGCAATTGTCACATTGGCCGGTTCTATTTGAGAAAGAAAGGCATTTTGAGCACAAAATTCAACGAGAGATGCAAGGTTGTTGATGAGGCCCTTGTTCTAACTCCGGAGTTCAAGTCACTTGTTAGATTTAGAGCTGGCAAGTCTGACCCGACCCGAGTAACCCGACCCGAACCCGAGCAAACCCGACCCGAACCGACCCGAGAATATTGCAACCCAAAACCAAAACCGGCCCGACCCGATGATGACCTGTAACCTGACATGTCTCGATGACCAGTGACCCGAAACCGACCCGCCCCGGCCCGATGAGGACCCGTAGCCCGACTTGACCCGATGCTCAGTGACCCGAACCTGACCTAGACCCGACCCGATATTGACCCGACCCGATAGTGACCCGATTAAATTAATGAAACGGCAATTATTAAGCTTAATATTGATCAAAATAAAAGTGATTTTGTAAATAGATTGTTATGTTTGACTTAATAATGAAGTAATTAAACCAAATAAGGCTCAAAACTAAATTTAATGGTCAAAAATTGAAGTAATGTGATTAAGTAACCGGACCCGATAATGACCCGACCCAAACCCGACTCGACCCGATACATCATTTGACCCGAAATGACATGACCTAAACCCGACCCGAAACATCATTTGACCCGAAATGACCCGACCTGATAATGACCCGAGCCGTACCCGATCTGACCCGATATGACCCGAACTCGATATGACCCGACTCGGCTTGACCCGACCCAAACCCGACCCGACTGGCCCGATTGCCACCTCTAGACTAGAGAAGGTTACTTAGATTTGAGAGTGGATGGGAGCTTTGATGTTTCCACTTTCTTGGAACAATATTGTGTTATTCCCCCTCAGATGTAACAGTCTCCATGACTGTTGTTTGCTGGCATAAGATGGCTCCACATCAGAGTTTAAGGACTCTCCTGGAGTAACAATGTCTTGGGTATTCTTTTGCGGGAAGTGGATGCAACAGTGGTTGGGACTGTTACTGATTAGGAGGAGGAACTAGCAGTAGTAGTGTTTGTTCCCCGAGTTGTTGCTTATATCAGTAGGTGACAGTCCCTGTGACTGTTGTATAGCGTCATTGTTTGAAACTTCCTCATCTTCAAACACGGAATCTTTTTGCACAAGACCAATCTCAAATTCGTCATCTTCGTCATCTTCATCCTCATTTTGTACCTGTCCAAGAACACTAGATTCATTAAATATGACATGAACACTTTCGTCAATTAGCATGGTTCGTTTATTGTAGACTTTATAGGCCTTGCTATGGTCGAAATAACCAATAAAAACCGCTTCATTACTACGTGGATCTAATTTACCCAAATTATCTTTACCATTGTTGTGAACAAAACATTTGCTCCCAAAGCATCTAAAGTATGAGATATTGGGCTTTCTTCCACGTAGTATTTCATACGGGGTTTTATTAATTATACTCCTTATCATGATGCGATTATGAATGTGGAAAGCGGTGCTTACCGCTTCAGCCCCAAAGTTCTTAGGCAATTTGTTACATAAAAACATGGTTCTAGCCATTCCTTTAAGGGTCTTATTCATTCGTTCAACCACTCCATTGTTTTGTGGAGTTCTAGGAGCCAAAAAGTTATGATCTACAACATTGTCATTACAATAAGCACTAAATGATGAGTTTTCAAATTCGGTTCCATGATCCGTTCCTATGGAAACAAATTTGAAATCAAGTTTATTTTGAGTCTTTTTCAACCAAATTAAAAACTCATCAAATGCCTCATCCTTGGAACTTAAGAAAAGTGCCAAAACAAATCTAGAATAATCATCAACAATGACACACGCATAACGACTATCACCTATACTTCTATTTCTCATTGGTCTACATAAGTCGATATGCAAAAGTTGTAAAGTACGAAGAGTGCTAACAATTCTTTTGTATTTAAATGAGCTTCTAACATGTTTACATCTTGCACATTAATCACATACTTTGTCAAAGTCAAACTTCATGTTAGGAAAACCTTCAACTAAGTCAAGTCTTTTAAGAGTATTAATAGTTTTAGCACTAACATGTCCAAATCTTTTTTGCCACAACCAAGGATCGTTTTTCATTACACTCATGCATGACATGGTATGACCGGATAACATGTTTAAATCAGTTAGGTACACGTCTTCCTTCGACAATAATTTCATGAGTTGTGCCATCAATTATTCGACACAAATTAGCACTAAACTCCATAATATTACCTTTATCACATAGTTGATAAATGCTAAGGATATTATGTTTCAAACCTTTGACAAACCTCACATTGTCTACACAATGTAACGATGACTCACCAACCTTTCCAATGCCTATTACTTTTGATATAGTGCTCCATATCGAGAGGTCCGTCCTCAATGATTTTCCAACATTGATAATCGATACTTTTGATATAGTACTCCATTTTGAGCTCCACCATCCACAATTCTCACCAGTAAAGACCGGGATCTTGGAATGTTTTGAGGAATCCATATGCCAAGAATCAAACTCTAAGGCGATTAGCCTCGATCAAGAGCACGAGGCTCTGATACCAATTGAAGAGTTTAGGATTTCAAGTACCTAAGAGGGGAGGCGATGAATAAGGTACTATTTTAAAAATATCAACTTAATCTTTAGTGATTTAAAGTAAATTGATTAACAATGTGAGAAACAAATGGATACATCAAATAAATCGAGTAATTAGAAGTGTATCACGTTGTTAAAGAAAGTTGCTGAAATCTAGAAACAACAGTTGTTCTGACTGTTACTTATTTATCTTAGAAAATGAAGTAAAGGCTACAGACCGAAAGTAACAATATTCAGGACAGTTGTTAAAGGAAAACGCAAATGAAGAACAAGTAAACTGATTGCAGCGGAAATTAAAGTAACAAGAGATCAACACAACGATTTTTGAATTGGTTCTTCCAACTCTCTAAGGGTCTACGTCCAATCTTCTTTTTATTGATTAGTTAAGAGATCCACTCCGACTACTTAAAACCTTTACAATAAAAAGGACCAACAACCTAACCCGGTTGCGACAAGAGTTCAAAGACTGCTCTGTCTAAGAACTCGACACTCTAACTTAGAATGTTTACAAGATCAAGTTTCCTCAAACTGTTTCTTAAAAAGAATTGAGAAGGACAACTTATTGATCAACGATTCTAGGTAAGAGAACACAATACTTAAAGCAACAATTGTGAAGACTGTGACACTTGAAGACATAGAAGATTTTTGCAAATGGAAGAAATGCTTTGGGTTCTTAATAACAGTTTTGCAAAAACACTTTGAAATTCTCAGAAAAAACGTCTTAAAGAATGAAGGAGAGGAGGGCTTCTTTTATAGAGAGATAAACTAGGGTTTTGAAGGTCAAACCATTTGATAGAAAACAAATGTTTTTTACCTTTCCAAGTTTACACATAAAGGAGCATTCGGTAAAAGAAGAAAAGAGGATTTGTAGTCATCCAAAAAGATCTTTGTAAATCAGTCAAAAAACCAAGTTGACAATCAATTGAAGACACTTTAAAAAATCAATTTTGGAAAGAAACAAGTTTTACTTTCCAAAAACCATGTTAGAATATTTTGCCAATTTGAGTAAAGCCTTTTTTAAAAGATGCCATTGAGATATTCTTTTCTTCATAAAAAACCTTAAATTATTTTCAAAATATCAGAAATGTAAACTTCTCAAATAGAAGTCAATATTTGAAAGCTTGAGTATTTTGAAAGCTAAGATTTTTATTTCTTCAAGTGACACGAACTTGAGCAACAGTCTTGGAGACTGTTGCTATGACTATTGCTTAGTGCCATGTTCCCATACCCTTACATTAGTGACTCTATTACAACACAAGTCTTGGGCAGGTTTTATCAATAATTCTTGACCTTGAACATTGATTAATTCTTGATTAAGGAGGTGACATTAATTCTAAAATAAAACACTTGGAAACACAATTATAGTGGGCATGTTATCATTAAGAATTAGGTCCTAACAAGTTTTGGGCATGTCATCATCAACAATTGCCGAAAGGCGTTAAATATCTTTCCTCGTAAAATAAGGTGAATAGTTTTCACTTGCTTTATTTCGTAAGGTGGAAATAAAGCAAGGGTAAACTATTGACCAAGACGGAGGGAGTACTTGTATAATTGACATTGAGACGCATATATGGTTAGCGTCCATCACAAATTATATGGTAAGACAGTTTATAGAGTGGGAATGGTCCCTTTATTAATTAAACTCAATTCTATTGCGAAACTATTGTTCTAAATCAACGTTAACTCAACTCGGTAATTGTAATCAATAAACTAAAATAAATAAGTTAATTTAAATATACAACAGTTTAACCGCACGTACGCTGCATGATTATTTTAAACAGATAACAAATGATTGTTAGATTAAAAGCATTTTTTCCGTTCTCGAGCAAACGAACTTAAGATCTCTAGTTGCCAATATCATTTGTGGGTATCCATTTTTGGTGTTAAGAAGAAATTATTGATTTTTACCGGATAGTTTTCTTATCTCAATGATTTACTCATTAGAGGCTCCCCATGATTTGAGGTCCTCCCAGGGGCGGAACTGGGCCAAGGCTACTCGGGCGGTAGCCCGAGTAGTTTTTTGGTAAAAAAATATATAGTTATTCGTGTATGAAGATATCGTAGAAATTGCTTTGGTCTGTTGGTTTGTAACTTACTTTCCATGAGCGAGCCGCATCTTCAAATAGTGTGGACTTTTTTCATCCTACTTTTTCGTGGTTTTTCATAGTAGATTAGTAGGCAGTTTGGGTTTCGTTGTTTATGGCCCATTGGCTCCCCCCCCAGTGCAAAGTATTACAGTATTTTTTTTTTAGCATAATTTTAGAGCTACAAAGGATTATTTATTTGTTCCGTCCATTTCAATTTTATACACTTCTTAAACTTCTTTTGTTTTAAAAATATGTGAAAAATATTATAAACAAAGAATGACGTTGGAATGAATGGAGGCTATAGTTCACATAAATGAGAAATTTGCGTCTTGTTTTATTTTACAAAGTCGTAGGTCTCAATCGTAAGTTTACCCAATTTTTTATTACACATTATTTTACCTATGGTGTGTGAGATTTAGTCTAATTACAAAACATTTTATATAGATCAATACAAACAAATATCACTGAAATTGTCTAACGAGTTCCATCTAAGTGCATTGTTGTTGCTAAAATAAATCGATATTTATAAAATACTTCATAACAACTAATATACAGCTGGTATAAAATCAATAAAATGTCAAAAATAGTTATTTATAATTACCATGTTTTGTCATATTTGGTCAAATGTTTTGTCATATTTGGTCAAAATATTAGGAAAGGGAAACGTAAAATATATTCTATAATAATATCGGGTAAAAGATACACTTTTAATGTATTTTGAACCTTGGAAAAAAAAACTAGCCCTAGATACATACAATTCCTGGTTCCGCCCCTGGATCCTCCACAAAAGTACACTACAAAATGATTAAGCAATAGTCCTAGCCGTTATTATAATCATTTAATGATTTAATCAGCTACCAAAATTTTGTTTATATGGAGCAACAGTTCCACGTACAGTGTTGATTAGGGATGTGGGTACGATGAGTGAACCATATGTTTGAATTGGAGTCGGTGGAGCTTTGGCGGGTCACGGGTGGTGGGCGTATATGGTGGTTACCCGCCATAAGTGGTGAGACAAAAGTGGATTTTCATCATACTCACTTCACACCCTATTTATCTATAAGGTTTATGAAAAGCTTGAATATTATTAATAAAATGAAAAGTATTTATACAAGGTTAGAAACCTAACCTACATAAGGAAAGATCTATGGAGATTACAAACGATAATCTGGTAATACAAATAAAACATGAAGCGAAAATACTACAATAACAGTCTAAGAAAATACAACAATAGTAAATCTAAGGAGAGATGTTATGTTTATTACGCAACTTTGGACAATCCTTGAATTAGACCAATCTTGGACAAAAGTAAATGAAAATAAGTGCGATATATAGTGGCTTCGTAACACCGTCAACTAATTGATCCAAGCTAGAAACGTGAGAGACGCGTATGGTACCTGCTTGAACATGTTTACGCACAAAGTAAATATCAATAGCTAAATGTTTCATACGAGAATAAAATGTCGGGTTAGGAGAGTAATTAGTTATACCAAAATATCACAATAAAGTAGAGCTGATCAAAAGCGGGCTTGGGCCGGACACGGGCCGGATCCAGCTGCTAAAAAAGTGTCCGACATGCCTTATTTTTTAGCCCGAGCCCGCTAAGCGGGCCACTTTCCACTGTCCGTACCCGCCCACTTCAAGAGAGCGGGCCGACCCGCCTGGCTTAAATCAAATACAGAAATTAGTGTTTCTATTAAAACACGAGTTTTTTATCGTTACATCCCACTAAAACTTAATAATTCTCTTTAAAAGCGTACCCTTAAGAAATTATACTAATTTTCAAAAGATAAGTTTACTAGATTTTGCAAAAAACACAAGTTTGGCAATGTTCTACTGTTCAACTACATACATCAAAAGTTTAATTATTCCATAGTATTTGTGCGGCATTGTTAGCGGTTACATACACTCTCGTGTAAATACTTGAAAGGTACTATCTTTATACGACAATCCATTAGCATGTCCATTCTCGGAGAATCTTTATACGACAAGTGTAAATACCGACAATCTCCCACTTATACGTAATGCATAAGTATTCATTTGCACTACCTAATTGGTTTAGTGCACAAATCAAATTGTAAATGAAATGAGCTTGGAAGAACGTCGGAGGATTGAGGTTTGAGCGACTTTTATGAGGTTCTTTTAATAGCGGCTGTATAGTCTTGTGGACAATTGTTTTAGTCCAAGCCTGTCCATTTATTCTAGCGGGCCTAGTTTTCTTGTCTGTTACCCGTTTAATTTTTGAATTTTCTTGTCCAAGCCCGCTATTTTAACGGGCTAGACGGGTTGGGCCAAACGGGTCGGCCCGCACTTAATCAGCTCTAGAATAAAGGTACGAGAGGCATGAATTTGAAGACAAAATTCAGACAAAAGAGACCTTGACCAAAGGAGCTAAGCAGTTGTGTCAACAATGATGCGGAACTTAGCTTTAGTTGTGGAACGAGCAAGAGTTTTTTGCATCTTGGAGGACCATGAAAGGGGCGTTCGACCAAGAAAGACAATATATGTGGAGACCCATTGTTTGAAACAATTCTTTATCTTGTTTCACCGTTTTAAGTTAAATACTTCCTAAGTGAAACAACTTCGCAAGACTATTCAGTAGTCGTAGGGAATCTTTGATATTATTCTTAATCTATAAGACAAAAATATAGTCATGAGAGATCTTGTTTGATTTATCGCGCTTGAATACTTTAAAAGAATATCAAATTTTTATAATTTTTAATAATGCAGAATTAAAGATATTCACGCGTTCAAAACGTCTCATAAAGCGAAGTGTGATAAAGAGCAGAATTATTCGGCTTTGGTTTGGATGGGAGGGAGTAGATCTTTACCTTAAGCACCTGTTATTTAAAATATAAGTCTCTTTCGAAGCAAATATCCCTTTTTTCATTAATATTCTTCATTCTTCTTAATCGTTTCTGCAATATTTTGCATCACCATTCATATGAAGATAGTTCTAACCCACATAAAGATACTTTATATTAGTGACGGAGGTCGACGAAAGAGTAAAGACGCAAAGTATAAAGAGGTACTCATCTAATTACCAGTTGATTTTAGATTTATTTTTATAAGATTTGTGAAATAATCTTTCTCCCACGTCTCCCTAAGGACACGGAGCAGCCGACCAGACCCATATATGTAACTAATAGTTTAGTTGACACTAAGTGTAAGCACTTTTGTTTGACCGTAAGTGTAATCATTTTTGTTATTTCTTTTTACTAGAAAAAGGCCAAATTAAATCCGAAATTGGTCCCCAATTTGTAAGATAGTTGTTTGAGCCAGGTCAAGGTCATAATTATGCACAAAGTTAGCTAGCAAGAGATCCAATAACAAAAGAGTGGATATGTGGGTATGGGGTCCTATTTTCGGGACCAGAATAAATGTCTATTTGTCCTCTGAGATGTTGGTATAACAATATTGTCTTATTGAGTGTATATATTTTAACAGTAAGTTGATATTCGGTAAATCTCCCTTGTGATAGGTATTGATAGTGAAAATAGTAGATGTCGTAAATGCTAGAATTAACTATCAAATTAACAATTTCTAAAACCAAATTCAACTCTACACTATGCAATTAAGAATAGTAGTATAGCATAAATAAGGGTCGAACCCAAGAGAAGGTCTAACAACTAAAACTTGAAATGTAAACTACTTAAGATGCTAAGTAAGACTCTACTACTAATTAAAACCCTAATGACAATTTAAACTCAACAAAGGGAACTAATCACAAACAATGGATATTAACAATGTTCAACTTAGTAGAAAACATAGATGGGAAAGGCATGGGTTTGGAGAGAAACATGTAAATTGAGTAAAAATGGAGACTTTCTTATTTAAACAATTCAACAAACAACTTGTATGCAAGATTCAATATAAAGGAGAAAACTTGGTGTAACAAGGCTCAACAACTACTTCCTAAGCACAAAGATCCTCTCTTTTCTTCCCTCAACTCAACAATTAGTCAACTACTCTTGTAAGATGGTGACAACTTACTCCTAAGCTAGAGTAGTTGATCCTACTTATATGGTCACCTAATTGAAGACCACAACAAGGTTTGCACATAAGAGCATTAAGAACAAAGCCAAACAAAAGAAGTCAAGATTAATCCTTCAGGAGGTTTAATCCAACATCCCAAAGATTAACATTTAAGTTCCACTCACAAAGATACAAACTTTAATCCAAATTCATAAAGATGCAAGCTTGCTACAAGGATTGCAATAGTAAGATGATTAACATGTAAGGTTGATAATTCCTAACACAATAACATCCAACATAAACAATAAAACCAAGGAAACATGTAATAATTATTGAGGAAAGATTAAGAGGTTCTTACAAACTTAAGGAGAGTAGTGTCTCACCAAATTACACCAAGAAAAGGGTCTAGCCTTCCATAACTAAAGATGAATCCAAGGTAAATGGAAAGATTGACATCAAAATCCAACAAAAGATTACAATTTTCACCCAAATACTAAGTTCTCTATTCATACAAGTTTTTGAGATTATTCCATGATGAGATGCTAAACTAGGTCTTCAAAACATGAGCTATATATAGGGTTGCACTCTATTCTAGGTTAAATCGTCATATCAAGGCCCAAACACGGAATGTTAAGTTAAACCCGTGTTTAAAACAGAGTGCGCATGATCCTGGCAGTGGCGCAGGCTGCGCAGAAATGGCGCAGGCTGCGCTTTCCACTGGACTCCGTCCCCAAAATCTGCTCTTTTAGCTTAGTCCTTTGCTTTCCCATGTTCACTTGTCATTGCTTGGTTGGTGTGAGCTTCATATCCTAGTTGATGCAAAACGAAATCTTCACCTCGACTCATTGAAATGGATGCTTGAATTTGTCTTATGAGATGAATAACCCAAGGTAAAGCTCATTGTGACCAAAACTACAAGGAAACGGAATAGGCCGGTACAAGTCCAAGATTAGTGAATAATGTGGCCTCAAAACTTGAATAAACAACCTAATAGACACAACTAGACACAACATATTTGACTCCATCAAATACCCCACCACTTCGACTTTTGCTCGTCCCGAGCAAAACTTGGAACAAGCATTTGCATAAGTCTAGAGGTGAGCATGAGGATAATTGACCACTCTTCCCTTACGACTACCTTCTTATATCTCCCTCATTAACAATCCACCGATTAAAAGAAAATCAAGACTCAAAGTTTGTGACACTCACTCTTCACTCATTCCCCCTCCTTATATCTCCCTCTCACAAAGACACAACACACCACCGACTCCTACTCATCAATCAAATCCTCCCTTCTTATGTCTCCCAAGAAAGTAGTATTGGTCACTCTTGCCTTATCCCAAGGTAATAGCAAAGTAACCTCTCAATCTTCCTACCTCACACAAGTCATCACCACTTATAACACCCCCTTATCACTCCTTACAATGAGAATTGTGCTACTTGGTTGGCCAAACTCCATCAAGCATCAACAACACAAGTAGCCAAACCAAAAAACCACCAATTTGGGACAAGTTTTGTAACTCAAAAGAAATTAAATCCTAGACCTAACCTTCTTCCAAGACCCTCCTTATCACTCCCTTCTTATCCCTCCATGTTTTTGGTGTTGCATTTTTTGAATTTTTCGACTTTTTTTTTTTTTTTTTTTTTTTTTTTTTTTTTTTTTTTGAAAATCCCTCATTTTGGCTAAGGTGCCCTTTCAGGTTTTCACCTTAGCCCTTTTCCTTACCTCTCTTGGTGGCTCGCAACTCTATTTTTCATTTTGCCCGGAATGCCCTTTTGGGTTTTTATTCCGTCCTCGGCCACCTTCCCAATCTTGCCTTAGGTGCCCACCCTTGTGGGTTTTCACCTAGCCGGGATTTTTTTTTAATTGCATCAAAAAGGAAATATGTACATATATTACAATCATCTCACTCCCCCACACTTAGATCACACATTGTCCTCAATGTGGAGGAGTACCATCACCTTCTCAACATTAGTTGTTGAAGGGACCCGAGCCTTCACCTTGCTCATATGTCCCTTGGTTTCTTCTCCTCCTTTCTCTTGCTTCTCTCACTCTTTTCGCCCTCTCATAGGCTTCATCAACTTGATGCTCATTAATATTCGGTTGGTAGGTGGGATCATTATGGTGGAGAGTCATGCCAAAGAGGCCTCGGATGAGGCAGAAGGAGTCTTCTTGTGCTTGGACATCATGGTAAGAGTACTCAATGTATTGGTGGTGCCTTTTATTTTGCACCCCAAATTGATGGCTCACTTGCTCCCTCCACTCATTTTGAGCCTTCCACATAGCTTGATTATCCGTCATTTGCTTGGCTTCTTGTTGTTGTTGCCAAGCACATGATTCCTCTTGCCGTTTGGCTATCCCTTCAAACATCCTCATTTGAGCCCGCTCGGCCTCCGCAGTCAACTTTTGGTGCTCCATGCTAGCCACCCTCCATTGATCTAGGCTCTCTAGCCTTGGCGCTTGTTGTTGTTGCCAAGCATAAGAGCCATCAACTCTCCCACTTATGGCTTCCAAAGTTCCCCGGGTCTCATTGAAGTAGTCAAACATTTGTTGTTGTCAAGGGGCGATTGGAGTGCTAGAACTTCCCCCCGCCTCATACATTGGGGTATCTTGGATAGGCGGGTCATTCTTAATCCTTTCAATCTCCCTTTCTTCTTCACTTTCAATGTGGACAACCGAGGGTGTGGCTACCCTTCTTCTTTGTGCCCTTGTCTCTTGTTGTTGTTGTGTATCGGCCGGGCAAAAGAAATGAATGGCATGGGAACCACTAGGAATCGGGCCGTTCCGAGGTAGAGTCATATATGGAATTTTCCCCACTCCCAACCAATGGCATCTAAAATTAATAGCATCAAAGACCTTGATCATGTGAGTTTCTTCTAACCCTTGAGTGTTGTAGAAATAATTTCCCCAAACGGGGTTTTGATAATCCGGGGCTTCCCCCACATACTTCTCCACAAAGAGGCAATACTACAGATATAGGGTATAACAACGGTTAAAGACCGTTGTTATATAAAAAAGCGTCCGTTGTTAAAGCGTCCGTTGTTAAAGGTTTTAACAACGGTTGGTTTTTTAAGAAACCCGTTGTGAAAACTATTAACAACGGTTAAAAACCGTTGTCGTTATGATACATTCGTTGTGGATAGTGTGACTAATTTTTGGTGGAAAAGTTATAACAACGGTTACAATAGAAAAAACCGTTGTTATAACTAAAGACAACGGGGTTTTTTTAAATAACCGTTGTTATTGTTTTTATAAAAAATAAAAAAAATAAAAATACAAAGCATTACTGCCAAAATCCCTCATGCATAAATTAATTATATATTACTAGATGCATGCATTATTACTGCCAAAATCCCTGCATGAAAGGACACAATATATGGAATGAGAAGGGTTATAAGATTTGAAGCAGGGATATGACACAACTTCCTAAACAAAATTCGTATTAATTTAAGCATCAAACCCTAAACATATTAATTAAAAAACAACTCAAACGACACATTACTAATTATAAATTCATTCCACTATCTCAATGACCAATCCATTATATCACTATCTCCACCCTAAACTCAAAACCCTAAATCTTTAAAACCTAATAAACTCCAAACTTCCTTCAATACTGAATGATACCATTCGTTTAACATGCATTATGACCGAGTACAACAAAAGTTTCATACGCCGCTTGCAGGAAATCGAGAGGAAGTACAGGCTCTTCCTTGAGGATGCTCAGATCGCACTCAAGGACGCCAAAAAAAAATGGCTTCTTAGAGCCGCAGATAATGCAGCTATATGAAGATATTGCATCTGTGGAACGAAACCTCCAAATAGCAAAAGAGGAGAGGATGAATATCATAGAAGAGAATGCATCCCTATATGATCATCTAAGAATTGTATTTTTAGCAATGCATTAAGTTTATGTATATATATCAATTAATTAAGTTTATGCATGTTAAATGTGGATTTGTTTTACTATCCTCTCCATCATCTTCTTTGTTTTATTTTATTTAATTTGTTTTACTAATAAACGCAGAAAAACTAAGCGAATAATAATTAGAGAAAGAACAATGACGGAGAAAAACACATGCAAATAAAATAATTAGAGAAAGAACAATAATGACGGAGATGACAAAACCTAAAACCATAAAGCGATAGATATATACCTGATAATTAGAGAAAGAAAGAGACGATGACAACAACAGTGACGAAGATCATAAAGCGACAATGAGAAAGAGACGATGAGAAAGAGTGTGGTTGTGTGTTTGTGTTTGTGGCTGTAGCTGATCTGTGTTTGTTTGGTATATATTGTGGTATTTGCTTGAAAGTATTGACAACGGTTATTACACACCGTTGTAATTACATTTCACTAATTTTGCGCCAAATTATTAACAACGGTTATAATGTATTATAGAGTAAACTATTGTTATTAGTTTTTCTATTAACAACGATTGTGCAAGTTTGACCAGTTGTTAAAACCAATAACAACGGTTAATAACACATATCGTTGTAATTAAGTTTAGTAAAATTTCGCGCCATCCATTCTACAACGTCTTATAGTAATTTTCGTGAATAAGCGTTGTTAAGGGGCCGTTGTGGTTGCCTGGATTTGTAGTAGTGAGGGTGATTAAGCCCCCACCATTGATAGCACCTCCTTTTCTCTTCCTGTGCTTCAAACATGAGTTTACAAAAAGTCTTGCCCAATCCGGCTCACCCTCCCCCTCCGGGAGCATAGTCCAAATGCACTCCCTTACCGAGTCACTAACTTTTGTCGGTTCTCCCATAGAGAAAAACCAACAAGCTAAACTTCTTGTCAATATTCGGATCACGGGGTTGGTAATGGCGGAACGTTTATCATTGTGATCTTGGGTTTGTCTCCCCGTGAGGTGACACCAAACTTCATTAAGCTTTCCTTTGGGTGGGTTGACCGGGGAAGGTCATTTAGTGATTTGCAAGACTTCCCGGACATCATCAAATGTGATTGAGTGCCACACTTTGTAAAGTCGAAAATTCACCCTCTCATTAAATCCCTCCCCCGTTTTTGAGATGGTGGATAGGAATTCAAAAGTAAAAGACCGGAATGTATCATCGTAAATGTCCATGTACCTCTCTAACCCTACCCGACTCAAAAGTTGGAATGTGAGTTCCTCTAAGCCTATTTTTTGGAGGGTGTCGCGGTGGAGGAATTTTGTAATGGGTAAAGGGTTGTCTTTTTCAAGCTTTTTGAAAATTTTCTTCTGTTCGGAATTCAATCCCTCATCCCCATTGAACACTTTGGGAGCACTTGCTTCCCCTTGTTGAACGGCTTTCCTCTTTCCGAAAACCATTGTACCTAGCAAGAAGGAGTAATAGCACTACCAGTAAAGCACTCGAAACTATTTTTATCTCTTTGGGCTTGCTTGGAATAGGAGTAATGATTAAGGGAGTAATAGAGCTAAAATGAACAAAAAAATGGAGGGAAGGGAGGGGGTTGGAGATAGAAATGGATAGAAATGGGGAAATATAGTGTAATAATCTCTCCATTAAGGGAGTAATTGTTACCTACTTCCCTCTCCAAGTAATAATTACCTCCATATAGAGGTAATAATTCCTTCCTCACCTCCTCTTTCCACCATCCACAACCACCACAAAGCACCAATCTTCTTCCATTTCTTCTCATTTTAGCCCTTATTACTCCCTTAATAATTACTCTCATCCCAAGCAAGCCCTTTGAGGCAATTCAATAAACACCTTCTATGCACTAATTCAAGAAGGTAGAAGTGAATGATGTTTGTTGAATACCCTTGCCCTTACTCAGAAAACAAGTTTGTCCCTGCAATTATACACTACAATCAACAATCACAATCCAAAATTTCGACCAACAAGTATCTATTTTCGGATTTCTAGCAAAGCAATAAAGAGAAAGTGTGGAAAAGTTGTTATACCTCCCCGAATCCACTTAAAAATGCTCAATGATTGATGTATAATGCCAATAAACCTCCATGCTCCGATAACCTAGAAATTCACTTGAAAAGCTTGAAACAAGAAGCTTGAAAAGTTAGGGTTTGGGACGAAATTGGTTAAAACTCAGATTTTTGATGTGCAAAGTGAGTGATTGATGATAGGATGTTGGTTGGGGAAGGAATTTGATGATGAAGTTGGGGTTTTGTTGAAGTTTTGATGGGATTTTTAATGGTGGGATGTGGTAGGGGATGGTGTTTGTTGAAGATGGTGCTCGAAATTGTGATGAGTGAATGGTAAAGTATCGTGAAATAGGTTAACTGTCAATCCTATGGCAGCTCATTGCGCAGTCTGCGCAAATTGTGCACAGGCTGCGCCTTTTTGCGCAGGCTGCGCTTTTGACTGGAGTCCGTGTGTACAATATCAAATTTCAACTTCTTCCCTTGTTGAAATATTTAGCCTTCTTTTGTGCCTTTCTCTCATTTGACTCGTGTTGTTGATGTCCCGAGTCATTTCGACTCCCATTACTATTTTGACACGCTTCCTAAGAATCTCCATCCGACTCGCTTCACACTTCAACAAACCATCAAAAGGTTCCAATTTGATGCTTATAAACACGCGAAAGTAATAAATAAACAAGAAAGCGGTAAATTCTATGCTAAGGAGAGTGTATTTACAAAGGTTGCCGTATTTTTAACGTCGATGGCTCGACTTAGTGCTTGTTTTGTTCATGCTTGATAAATTAGGTCTTCCAAAGTGACTTCTTCCACCATTTGTGGTTCCATTCCTTCATGATATTCCTTGAGACGTTATCTATTCACTTTGATAATCTTCCCCGTGCTTGGGTTTTCAACTTCCACCGTTCCATGAGAGTGGACCTTCCTTACAATGTACGGTTCAAACCATCTTGACCTTAGCTTTCCGGAGAAAAACTTGAGCCTATTTTGGAAAACGAGAACTTTGGTACCTTCCTTGAACTCCCGCCGACTTATCATCCGGTCATGCCATATTCTTGCCTTCTCCTTGTATATGGTGGCATTATCGTAGGAGTCAAGACGGATTTCTTCAATTTCTTGAAGTTGAAGCTTCCTATGTAGGCCTGCATCATGTATGCTTTGATTGAAAGATTTGATGGCCGAATAGGCTTTATGCTCCACTTCCAAAGGAAGGTGGCATGCCTTGCCATAGATGAGGCGGTATGGGGGCATACCAATCGGGGTCTTGTAGGCGGTGCAATACGCCCAAAGAGCGTCATTCAACCTTTGACTCCAATCTTTTCTATCGGGGTTCACTGTTTTTTCTAAGATACCCTTGATCTCCCGATTATACACCTGCGCTTGCCCGTTTGTTTGAGGGTGGTAAGCGGTGGAGACTTTATGCACGACCCCGTACTTCTTGAGCAACGCCTCCATAATTCGGTTGCAAAAGTGGGTGCCTCGGCCACTTATCAACGCCCTTGGATAATCAAACCTTGAGAAAATGTGGCTTTGAACAAAACGTCAAACCATTCTGGCATCATCATTCCTAGTTAGTATGGCCTCAACTCATTTTGAAACATAGTCAACCGCCAATAAAATGTAGAGATAGCCATCCGATTTTAGGAATGGCCCCATGAAGTCTATTCCCCACACATCAAAGATCTCCAAGTATAGCATGGGTTGTTGAGGCATTTCATTCCTCCTTGATATGTTGCCAACCCGTTGGCACTTGTCCCAAGTCTTTGTGAATATGTGGGCATCTTTAAAGATGTTTGGCCAATAGAACCCGCTTTTAAGAATTTTTCGGGCCGTCCTTTGGGGTCCAAACTGACCTCCGCAAGCATATTCATGGCAATGTTTGAGGATAGGTGGTATCTCTACATCCGGCACACACTTTCGGATAACTTGGTCTTGACACATCTTCCATAGATAGGGATCATCCCATATATAAAACTGGGCATCGACTTTCATCTTGATTCTTTGGCTTGATGACAAAGAGGTAGGAAACTTTTTGTCACTATGTAATTCACCAAGTTGGCGTACCATGGCTCCGTCATCCTCAAAGCATAAAGATATTCATGAGGCAAACTCCCATCAACTACCCCCATGCTTTGCATTTTTTTATCATTAAGTTGTAGTCGACTAAGGTGGTCGGCCACAACATTTGCCAATCCCTTTTTCTCTCTTATTTCTATGTCAAATTCACTTAATAGGAGAACCCACCTCATAAGCCTCGGTTTGGTGTCTTTCTTGCTCACAAGTTGAGTGATGGATTTGTGATCGGTATAGACAATCACTTTGACTCCTAATAAGTACGATCGAAACTTCTCAAGGGCATATACCACCGCCAAGAATTCCTTCTCGGCTATAATGTAATTCCTTTGTGCATCGTTGAGGAGGGAGGAGGCATATTGAATGACATATGAATCTTTGTCCTCCTTTTGTCCCAATACGGCTCCAATGGCAAAATCGCTTGCATCCATCATGATCTCGAATGGCTGATCCCATTTGGGTGCTTGTATGATTGGGGCCGATATAAGTCTCTCCTTCAACAAGTCAAATGCTTCCCTACAATCATTATCAAACTCGAACTCCACATCCTTGTGCAAGAGTTTGCACAAGGGGTTAGCGATTTTGGAAAAATCCTTGATAAACCTTCTATAAAAACCCACGTGTCCCAAGAACGACCTTACGTCTCGAGTATTAGACGGATACGGCAAGGTCTTAATCACATCGACCTTTGTCGTATCCACCTCAATCCCTCTTTTCGACACTATATGCCATAGCACGATGCCACTACTCACCATTAAGTGACACTTTTCAGAATTTAGTATGAGGTGAGAGTCTATACACCGTGTTAGGACCATAGCGAGGTGGTCTAGACACGACTCAAAGGAGTCTTCATGGATGGTGAAGTCATCCATGAAGACTTCCAAAATACGCTACACATAGTCCGAAAAAATGCTCATCATGCAACGTTGGAAAGTGCCGGGAGCGTTGCACAATCCAAAGAGCATACGGCGGTAAGCATAAGTACCAAATGGGTAAGTAAAAGTTGTTTTGGATTAGTCCTCCGGGTGAATGGGGATTTGGAAATACCCGGAGTACCCGTCCAAAAAACAATAGTACTCTTTTCCACCTAACCTCTCTAGCATTTGATCTAGAAAGGGTAGGGGAAAATGGTCCTTCAAAGTGACTTGGTTAAGGCGGCGATAATCGATACATACCCTCCATCCCGTTTGTAAACGGGTGGGGATCAATGCCCCTTGGGTGTTTTTTACTACCGTCACCCCTCCTTTCTTTGGCACAACTTGAGTAGGACTTACCCATTGGGAATCACTAATGGGGTAGATGATTCCCATTTGAAGGAGCTTGATGACTTCCTCTTTCACCACCTCCATCATGGGTGGATTGAGTCTCATTTGAGGTTGTCTCACGAGCTTAGCCTCTTTCTCCAACCGAATCTTGTGCATGCAAGTACTTGGACTTATCCCCTTGATATCGGCTATGCTCCACCCAAAAGCTTCCCTATGCCCTTTAAATAAGGTCACTAACCTCTCCTCTTGCTCCTTTTTGAGTTGGTTTGAGATAATTAATGGAAGAGTGTTGTTTTCTCCCAGGAAAATATATTTGAGGTGATTTGGGAGAGGCTTTGGTTCATGTTTTGGAGGTTTTATGGTGGAGGGTAAGGGTCTCTCTAGGTTGGCTTCAAGAGGAAGAAAGGGGGCTTGTTGACTAAAGGAATTGAGCAAGGCTAGTTGGGTGGGAGGCCATTCAATTGCGCAGGCTGCGCCATTTTGCGCAGGCTGCGCTCTCCTGCTCGGGCTGCGCTTTTTGCTGGAGTCGGCTGCTCATTTTTGCTATTCTAAACTTCCATCTCCCCAAATAGGGGCTCTTCTTTCTCCAAGTCTTCGGAGTACTCCTGCACATCATGAGACAACAGTACACGCAAATCTTCTTGCTCCAAATCATTAGTGAGGCCAACCTCACTGGGGTCCCTTTGATACAAATTATACACTTAGGAGACAATTGGTCAATGATGTTCAAGAAATAGCATGAATGTGAATCGCTAGGTTATCTCATAGCATCATAGATGTTGTATGTGAGTTTTTTTATGTCAAATTCCATAGTGAGGTTCCCATTAGACACATCAATCTTTGTTTTAGAGGTTTTCATGAAAGGCCTCCCCAAAAGGATTGGAGTGGCCCTCGAGTCGGCTTCCATATCAAGAACATAGAAGTCGGCCGGGAAAGTTAAGTGGTCTACCTCTACCAGCACATCCTCCACCATCCCCTTTGGGTAAATATTTGAGCGATCCGCGAGTTGGATCACTACGTCGGTTTTGTTCAAAGGTGGAAGCCCTAAGGTCTCATAGAGGGCATTGGGCATAACATTGATTGACGCACCAAGGTCTAGCATAGCATGGGTGAAACTCTTTTCCCCTATAGAGCATGGTATGGTGAAGATCCCCGGATCGCCACACTTTTTGGGAAGTGATTTTTTAAATATGGCGGAGACATGTTCACTTACCCTTACTTTTTGGGTTCCCTTCCTTGGGTTTCTCCTAGGCGTACAAAGTTCCTTGAGAAACATTGTATACCTCGGAACACCCTTTAAAATATTGAGTAGGGGAATATTTACTTCACACTTCCTAAAGGTTTCATAGAGATCTTCGTCTCTTTCAAACCTTTTGGAGTGTGTGAGAGCATGAGGAAAAGGTACCTCCACGTCATGGTCTTTCACTATCTCCTCAATATGATCGTTGGTGTTGTTGTTTGCTTACCCTCCTTTATCCTTGCTCAAAGGAGTCTTTAACTCTTCTCCACTATCCTTGGATTTTGAATCATTTGCTTTGTCTACCATAATCTCTTCCTCCTCTTGTACCTCAATGTCAATGATCCTCTCATTTGACTTTGCCTTTCTCTTCTTCTTTGGGGGAGATTCTAAGGTTCTCCCCTTCCTCAAGGTCATGGCATTAGCATTCTCTTTTGGAGGGAATGTGGTGGAAGGGATTGAAGTGGAGTGCTTTTGGTTGCTTTTGGCAATTTCTTGGGAAATTTGGCCAAGTTGGATCTCAAGGTTCTTCACCCTTTCATCACTTGAGAGCATATCTGTATCCATTTTGTCAAACCTCTTGGTTGCCTCGGCTTTCCCTTTCACATGAATCTTGAACATCTCCCTGGTGGATAACTCGTCATCTCCATGAGAGGAAGAACTCCCTCCTTGAAAATTATTGTGGTTGCCTTGGTGACTTTGGTTACCTTGATTTCCAAATTGGAAAGAACCTCATTTTTCTTGTTGAAAGTTTTGGTTTCTTTGGTAATTTGGGTTGGGACCTTGTGAATTTTGGTTCCTCAAATGGTTGAATTGCCCATTTTGGAAACTCTTTGAGGTATCCCCTCCCCAACTAAGGTTTGGATTGTCCCTTGAGCCGATATTGTAAGTGTTGCCTCTTGGATCGTATTTGTAGTATCCTCTCCCGGTGGGATTTCTAGAATTATAGTTACCATGCATCAAGGCACTCACATTCTCCTTGCTTATCCCTTGTTCTTCCATGATGGGACAAGACTCCACCGGGTGTGGACCTTGACAATAATTGCACTCTACATTGGACCCTTGTGCTCCACCTTGGTTGTTCCCCATTAATTAAGCTACCATTTTGGTGAGATCATCCACGGTCTTCTCAAGTTTTTGGTTTGAAGGAGAGGGTGTTTCAATTGAGTGGAGAGTCTTAGACCCTCGGCCCCCTTTCCCATAGCTTCTTCTGCTCGCGGCTAGCCTCTCTATGATTTCATTTGCCTTCGCCACAGAGTAGTTGTTAACCCCACCACCCGTAGCGGCATTCACCATTATTTGGTATTGTTGAGTAAGACCGTCACAAAAGTTAACCAAAAGATCATCACCACTTAGCCCATGGTAGGGACATTGGGCAACCAACTTCTTGAACCTTTCCCAATACTCTTGCAAGCTTTCACTCGGTTCTTGTTCCGGAGAAGTGATGGCCTTATTGGCATGGTTGTGTCTTGAATCGGGGTAGAACGTTTCAAGAAATGCAGATTTCATGGCCTTCCAAGTACGAATTGTACCCGGTGGAACGTAGAATTGCCAATCCTTTGCCGCATCTAGTAAAGAGAATGGAAAAGCTCGTAATTTAAATTGGTCATCCATGACACCATTTAGTATAGCACCTTCACACATCATATGTAATTCGGAGAGATAACGGTAGGGGTCATCCCCCGCATGCCCATGAAACTTGGGTAGATTGTGGATAAAGTAGCCCTTCAACTCAAAGTTTGCATTAGCCCCCATGGGTGGGTAGGCAATGCATAGAGGTTGAGTATCATAGTTTCTTGCCCAGAGCTCCAGGCTGGTTCTTGTATCGTTAGCCATTGTTGGATATTCTACTTCTATTGGATCAACCGAAAGGGGTGTGGATGGTTCCACTTCAACTTGTTCTTCCCTTTAAGGTCGACGATACCAAGGATTGGTGAATAACCAAAATATGCTCCAAATCCTTCTTTCTCGTTTGGAGTGAACTAACCTCCTTGTTGGGACCTAGGCATAAACCTTTACACTAAACAAGATGGATTAGAACTACCACTTAATTTTAACAATAACAAAGAAATAAGAACAACAAAGCATAAATCACAACTCAAGTTCTAGTTACATTGCCTTCCCCGGCAACGTCGCTAAAATTTGATTGTGAAAATACTAGGTATCGTAAATGCTAGAATTAACTATCAAATTAACAATTTCTAAAACCAAACTCAACTCTACACTATGCAATTAAGAATAGTAGTATAGCATAAGTAAGGGTCGAACCCAAGAGAAGGTCTAACAACTAAAACTTGAAATGTAAACTACTTAAGACGCTAAGTAAGACTCTACTACTAATTAAGACCCTAATGACAATTTAAACTCAACAAAGGGAACTAATCACAAACAATGGATATTAACAATGTTCAACTTAGTAGAAAACATAGATGGAAAAGGTATGAGTTTGGAGACAAACATTTAAATTGAGTAAAAATGGAGACTTTCTTATTTAGACAATTCAACAAACAACTTGTATGCAAGATTCAATATAAAGGAGAAAACTTGGTGTAACAAGGCTCAACAACTACTTCCTAAGCATAAAGATCCTCTCTTTTCTTTCCTCAACTCAACAATTACTCAACTACTCTTGTAAGATGGTGACAACTTACTCCTAAGCTAGAGTAGTTGATTCTACTTATATGGTCACCTAATTGAAAACCACAACACGGTTTGCACATAAGAGCATTAAGAACAAAGCCAAACAAAAGAAGTCAAGATTAATCCTTTAGGAGGTTTAATCCAACTATCCCAAAGATTAACATACAAGTTCCACTCACAAAGATACAAACTTTAATCCAAATTCATAAAGGTGCAAGCTTGCTACAAGGATTGCAATAGTAAGATGATTAACATGTAAGGTTGATCATTCCTAACACAATAACATCCAACATACACAATAAAACCAAGGAAACATGTAATAATTATTGAGGAAAGATTAAGAGGTTCAAACAAACTTAAGGAGAGTAGTGTCTCACCAAATTTCACCAAGAAAAGGGTCTAGCCTTCCATAACCAAAGATGAATCCAAGGTAAATGGAAATATTGACATTAAAATCCAACAAAAGATTACAATTTTCACCCAAATACTAAGTTCTCTATTCATACAAGTTTTTGAGATTATTCCATAATAAGATGCTAAACTAGGTCTTCAAAACATGAGCTATATATAGGGTTGCACTCTATTCTAGGTTAAATCGTCATATCAAGGCCCAAACACGGAATATTAAGTTAAACCCGTGTTTAAAACAGAGTGCGCAGGATCCTGGCAGTGGCGCAGGCTGCGTAGAAATGGCGCAGGCTGCGATTTCCACTGAACTCCGTCCCCAAAATCTGCTCTTTTAGCTTAGTCCTTTGCTTTCCCATCTTCACTTGTCATTGCTTGGTTGGTGTGAGTTTCATATCCTAGTGCTGCAAAACGAAATCTTCACCTCGACTCATTGAAATGGATGCTTGAATTTGTCTTATGAGATGAATAACCCAAGGTAAAGCTCATTGTGACCAAAACTACAAGGAAACGGAATAGGCCGGCCGGTACAAGTCAAAGATTAGTGCATAATGTGGCCTCAAAACATGAATAAACAACCTAAAAGACACAACTAGACACAACATATTTGACTCCATCAGGTATCTCCATCACACGTTTATAACGGGTTAAGTATCTTTTTATGGGTAGATAAGACAAGGTTAGAGAATCACAAATAGCTTATTTATATCTATTCATTTCAATAATATTCGACCTGTCACGAGCTTGGGACCAATATGCAGGGCCGACCCTATAGAGTGTTTGGGTTCGCAAATAACAAGTGCCCTAGTCTAGAAGGGGCCCATTAGTGTAGAATTAGAATTCAAATAAAATTTATTACATGTATAAATTAAAATAAGGTAAGTAGTCTACTCGTTTTGCATCTTACCAAATGATAAGAACTCTTCAATACTATATATTAAATCCAGAAACCAAGGGATTTCAATGTAATTAAAGAAAGTTATACAAATTAATTATACTATATAGTTTTAAATCAATAGCACCGTGTGATGGACACGATTAAGGGATCTCAATGCAAATATTATATAGTTTGGGTTAAAATTAAATTATATAGAAGCTTGGTAATTTTCCTAAATATTTGTAAGAGAGTAAAACAAGGTCAATTTCCTTAAAATAAAATAATTAATTATGATGGTCAATTTCCTTAAATAAAATAATTAATTAAGATGGTCAATTTTAAGGAGACTAAAAGAAAGAAGACGCTTGGTAATTTTACTAAATATTTATAGAAGATGGTAAATTTCCTTAAAATAAAATAATTAATTAGTATAAACATGCACATTCATGGTATTAATTATTATCATCATAAAATTAAATATTACATTTAAAATTTATGCAATTTTATTTAAACTTTATAGTTTATTAGATGTATAGAGATGCTTGGTAACATGCACACTTAGATGTAAAATTATCAATTACACCCACGCTTAATCCACTTTTTAAAATTTACTCCCACATCAATTTTTTTTTTTTAAATTACACCCTAACAAATAGCTCAGGTTATATTTTGCACCCAACACCATTTCCAGGCAAAAAAAATTATGAAATGACGATTTTGCCCCCGCGTCTATTACTCTGAGTTACTTTCCGGCCTATTTCATCTCTTCAACCTAATTTTCCCCAAATATTTTGCTCAAACATTTCCCCTAAAAATTCCCCCAAATCTCCCTCATAATCGTAACTTGAATTATTGAGCTCCTATATTTGAAAGATTGTTCATCCATCCCCAAATTTATGTAGTTCTCCTTGTTACTCTTTTTTCGTATTTGTTTGTAGCTTATATTCAAAAGATAAAAATCCAAAAAACAGCCTCATTAGCAAGAACCTTAACAAAATTAAGCAAAAACCTTAAATTGAACACGGTCGAGTATCTCCGTTCCTCTCATTAAAGAGAAGGATAGTCCTCTTTTTAAGAATATAAAATCTTCTTTAGTCTTGGCTTTTCTTCTTGGATTGAAAGCTTAGGTTTTGTAAAGGAGCCGCCCAAACTCATCCTATATTTGAAAGATATGAATGCTAATTTCCTAACTTCAATAAAGAGTAAGAGAGGATAGGATTCAAAGTGGGTATAGAATTAGGATGAGGAACACAATGAATGAAATTAAATTGGGGAAGATGTGAGGGAAGGATAAAGAAGAGAATGAATGAGGAGGAAGAACAAATAGAAGGAGGAAGGGCAAAATCGTCATAATATTAGTGTTTTAACCCAAAAAATTTGAATTTTGACGGAAATATGGCCTGAAAGCGATTTTGGGTGCAAAATATAACCTCAGTTAT
This sequence comes from Silene latifolia, assembly GCF_048544455.1. Taxonomy (NCBI): domain Eukaryota; kingdom Viridiplantae; phylum Streptophyta; class Magnoliopsida; order Caryophyllales; family Caryophyllaceae; genus Silene; species Silene latifolia. The sequence continues at coordinate 85,394,082 of NC_133529.1, forward strand.
TAATTTGGTTGTAATTTAAAAAAAAAAAAAGCGTGGAGTAAATGTAAAAATGTGGATTAAGTGTGGGTGTAATTGATAATTTATTCATTATTTAACATACAAAAATATAATATAAGTAAGTTATGAATAATTCAAGTTAGATTCCATAATATATAATATTGCATAATTCTTTCGATTTGATTTAATGCATATATGTACTCCCTCCATACCACACCAATGGTAACATTGACTTTTTCACACTTGTCGAGACACGTTTTGTAACATGAATATCTTTAGTTACACATTATTAAAAATTATAAAAATTTGATATTCTTATAGCATTCATGACGATAAATCAAACAAGATCTCACATGAATATATTTTGTCTTATAGATTAAGAATAATATCGAAGGTCCCCTACGACTATGAATAATGTCAAGATTCTCAATGTTACCATTGGTATGGTATGGAGGGAGTAATATATTTATATAAATATATAATCCTCTTAAAATTACATGCCTAAGTAGTAAAAGTAATTTCGTCAGTAAAGAAAAGAATTTTAGTAACATTGGATATAGTTATATGATAATAATCACTCATTTGAATAGTAAACGTAACAATATTATTAGCGAGATTAGTGAAAGTGGTAGAAACAACAACGGGAGTAGTGAAATAATCAATATTAATGCGGCAATAGTGAAAGTAACAATAATTACGGCGGGAGTAGTGAAATTATCAATATTAATGCGGCAGTAGTGACAGTAACAATACTTATGGCGGGAGTAGTGAAAGTAACAATGATTACGGACAAGTAGTGAAATGTTATTACTATTGTTTCATTAATAAGAGTAAAATATTAATAGCGGGAGTAGTGAATTTGTCTCAAAATTTATTTCATCGTAATTTTAGGATATGTCATATAAACATATATTAATGATAAATTTATGGGTTATGCAACTTTAAATAATTTTATTTAATGAAAAAATAATTAATGGTAAGTATAGGTAGCCCGGGCAAAGCCGGGCACCAATACTAGTGTCTTCTATTCCTTAGACCATCCCTAAGCAGTGGTCGCGCTAATTAGATCGCGACCCGATTTTACTCTTAATCTCACCTTATTAACCTTGACTCATTTTCACCCTCCCAAGGAGAAGGTCGCGACCTAGGTCATCAACCAAATCATTTTCCACCTTCCAACCCTTTTTGTTTTGTTTACAACCAATGATAATGTGACACCTATTGGGTCACCAATTGACCCAGTAGGGTCACGAGCAACCAAAGAGGTCACAAATTGACCTCTTTCACCAAAACGTTACGTTAATTTGCAAAGAGGTCACGCTAATCTCGTGCTTAATTGTTGGTTAAGGCGACCAACAAGGTCACGACCTCCCTCGTGACCTTGCTTGGAGATGGTCTTAGAGCTTCTTTTCACCCTTTCTATATTTTTTTTTTTGGAATTCTCTACATTATTAGGCCTATTTCCATCATTTCTTTATTTTTTTTCGAAATTCACTACATTGATAGGCCTATCTATTTAATCCTTTACTTATATTTTAGTGGGTAAATTGAATTTAAATAAATTATTTCCATGTTTCTGAGATTTTTTGCGAATTGTGTTCCTCAAAGCATAATTTGTCCAAATTATACATTCAATGGACATTGGACTCATCTAACAAAGCTAATATCTAAACATTGAAAGAATTTCGATCTTTTGCGATTTTTCGACGATAAAAGGGTTGAATTATAAGGTACTCTCTCCAATTCTCTAAATCCAAAATCATTTTTTCTTCTAAATTTTTTAGGATTCTTGGAATCAACCTTATCTAGCTCACAAGTTTTTATGCGTCTGTTATTTTGTTTATTGAATTGTATTAGTTAATGACATATGAATTACTTGAATAATAATTTTTAAGGAGTTAGGGCCCCATTTTACAATTTTGCCAAGGGCTTTAAAATGTTTAAAACCGGTCCTGTCAGTATGTCCGTTATAAATAAGAAATTGTGATATTGTAAAATTTAAATGTGTAGCACATTCGTTTGTTGATTGTGTATGTGGTACTAGTAAATGTGTAGCACATTCGTTTGTTGATTGTATATGTGGTACTACTTGTGAACACAACTACACATGCCATAACTCACAGTCTTCCACAGCTAATGAAAAGAGCTTGTCATGAATTCATGATAATGTCGTCTCCTCGTCTCTCTCCTTTTAGTACCACATGAAGCCTAAGATTTTAAATTTCTATGTTAAATCATGGCCAACAAAGTACCACTAGTACAACAAAATTCCTTTTTTTATTCATCGAGGTAAAGTACAACAAAATTCTTCACTTGTGAGCATCAATAAGCTCAGTTATTTTAGAACGGTCAAAAATTCATACAGGGCCATCTAATGATTTAGAGAGGCTATGTTATAAATGTCAATATTAGTAAATATATTCTTGCCTAAATTAATCAATGTAAATACCGTAATTACCGCTGTAACTTAGGTAACATATTTTTGAACAAACTCTATATATTGTGAATACATTGACTCACCCTAATTAATGGATTATAATGTATAATGGTATTGGCCTAGGTTAGCATTAATCCTAAACTAGCCACCATCTTCTTCTTTGATACGCGTGTCTGAGCTCTCGTCACCATGCCCTCCCAAGAAACTCCCCCCCTCCCCACAAAAAAAAAAAAAAACTCCAACCTGTTTATTCGGTCACGAATATCCAAAACAAGGTTTGAGTCCTCGATAGTGTCAAGGTCCCGTACTCCCCATGGGTCAAACTGCCCAAATTGCACGCTCATGGGTACAAGGTTCCCCATCACATTGACGGAACACCCAAGCCGACTGAAACTGACAGTAGCTACTCCGCTTGGGATGAGATTGATGCCCATGTCTTTCAATGGATTTACGGGACGTTTAATGACGCCCCCCTTTCGCTCGTCCTTGAAGAGGAATACACCGTTCATGAAGCCTGGGTTAGCGTGATGAACTTCTTCACGAATAAAAAGCGTGCTCGCGCTGCTGTAATCGAACAAGAGTTCTCGACTCTCACGCTCGAGGCCATGCCATCCCTTGAAGCCTACTGCCAACGTCTCAAGGAAATTGCAGTTCAATTAAAAGATGTCGATGCCGCTGTCACTGGTCAACGTCTCGTACTCCAACTGGTTTGTGGTTTACCATCCGGGTACGACGCTACAACCGCCTATATCAACCAGACCCTTCCCAATTTGGCCACCGCGTGTAGCATGTTGGAATTTGAAGAACATCGTCAAGCGAGACGTGAAGAGCTCTCTATGGCGTTGGTCGCTCTTTCCTCTCCTATCACAGACGCCTCGGGCTGGGTTGACCAGAAGCCCTCGTCTTTCAACCTACCACGTGCTAAATGTTAGGTTCATATACCTATTATTAGACATCTCTAATGGTGAACAAATTAACATTTTATTATTAGTTATTAAGATCTAGTGCATGCATAATTAAATAAGAAATAAAAAGAGAAAACAATGGTTCTTACATTGTTGATGGTCGAAAATTTGGGCACAAATAAGGACACCTTCCTTATTTGTTCTTGAGCTCAAGTATTATGGATGATCCTCCTCTTGTTGCACCCAAAACAAAACCCTTAAACTAATATATTAACTAACTAGATTAATATACTAGTATCCTTAAAATGATTCTAATAATATCTTTATTACTACACTAGTAATCTTATATTTAAATTAGAATTTTAGATGAACAATCTTTAAAGTTTCTAAAACTAATTTTAGAGAGAGTTGTGAGAGAAGGAGAGAATAAGAATGATGAATGCATGAATGGGAAAAATAGAGAACAACTTCTCTATATGCATAAGGGGAGCCGGTTTTGGAGGGTTCTCCAAGCCAATGCATGGCATCCTCTTTTCCTTTTTCTCTTCTCCAAAATGTAGGTGTGTAAGGCTAAGTTTTGTAGGAATGATTATGACAATTTTAACCATTAAAAAAAATCACCCACAATCCACTAGAACCCCTCCATTTTCGGTCATTTTGCATAAAATGGACTTCCATTTTATTTTGTCAATTTGTCATTTGTCAGACAATATGTCACATGTAGTATGCAATATGTTATTAATTAATTTAATGCAGATTTATCAAATAAATATCATTATATACATTAATTAAATTACATATAACAAATTGTCCAGTAATTCATGATCACATAAATAAAATGGGTCATATAATTATAATTCACAACATATTGTAATTATAATTAACCATTCATTCTTATCTCAATTGTTTCATAAACAATAATCAATTTTAGTAATAAAATCTTTTAATTACTAAAATAAATCTTATTTAATCAAATTACAATAAGATATTAAATATTCTCACTAACAAAACAATTGTTCAATTTTAAGGAATTGATCAACTTGTATCGTCATACAATTAATCAACTTGTCTATTAAGGGAATTGTCCTATAGGTGTGACCTTAAGGGATCAACTGATCACCACCGTCAAACGACAGTAATGTTAAACTCTAGTTAGCCAATCATTACTGAATAATGTTGATCAGTTGACTATATAAATGAATTATCCCTTGCGCATTCTTAATATGAGATTTAAATATCTGATCACACTATTGTTGAGGACATATACTCCAACACTAAAACAGGTGGTGGTCGCCCACAGAAGAACAATGGCCGTAGCGGTGGCCGTTCGAACAATCGTGGCCCTAAACCACCTTCAACCGCTCTTCCCTCGAACTGGGTTCTGGTCCCCACCTCCGTGGTCACAGTCTTGGACTTCCCCACCTTGCCCGTATCCCACACAGCCTGGATCGTCTATGCCCTGGCAGTCGTGGTCCTCTTAGCAGCCACCTCGTGTTCCGACATCCACCCGCTCCACTTGGCGTGCCCTTGCTCCTATCCAGGCGTATGTCACTTACTATGAGCCGCAACAACACATGGATCATGGCCAGGCTTTCCATGCTATGGCATTCAGAACAACTGATGGTCAGTGGTACATAGATACCGGCGCATCGTCACACTTAACTTCTGATGCAGGTACTCTTACTCCCTCTTCTAATGTATCTAATATTCGGTCTATTTTTGGTTGTGAAAGGATTCAATAACCCTATAATTAAACTCCTTTAATATTAGATCTAAAATACTCGTTAAAATAGATGTTGATCTTATGCAGGCATAACATAATAAAATAGAAAAGTAAGAACAAAGTTCCTAACTATGATGAAAATGGTTTTATGGACACAAGTAAGAACACCTTTCTTAACTTGTTCTTGAGCTCAAAGTAAATGGATGATCCCCTTAGTCCCAATAGTGTGAGAACCTCCTTTTAATTGCACCAAGACAACCCCTTAATACTAATTAATATATTAACTAGATGTATAATTAGGGACCTTAAAATTAATCTGATTATTATTTCTATTACTACCTTTAGTAATCTAAACATATGATTTTTGAACAAAATATTCTAGAACTAATTTTAGAGAGAAGATGAGAGAAGTGAAAATCTAAGAATGAATAATGGAGAGAATAAGAACAATTCTTATGCAAGAGTAGAGGGGAAAACCGGTGGGTGGCGGTGTGCCTAGGGAGCCAATGCATGCCCATTCTCTTTTTAGGATTGTTCTTATCAAAACACATGAGGATGAAGCTTAGTCTTAGAGGTTAATCATTGTGTTTTCCACAATATAAAAACAATTAACCATTTCACCCTATATCCTCTAAAAGCCGGTCCTCTAGATAATATGAACTCTATTTTATTTTTGCCAATTGTCACATTGTCATATAAGGTGTAACATGTAACATGTAACATGTTATTAATAATATTAATGCATATTTAACAATTAAATATCATTACATATATTAATACAATTATATATATAACAATTTACTAGTAATTCATGATTACAAGTATATAAAATGGTCCATGTTAATATAATCTACAACATATTGAAATTATAATCAACCGTTCATTCTTAATTTAATTGTTTCATAAACTAAGTTTTAGTAATATATAACATTTTATTTAGAGAAAATTGTTGATTACAGCCTTTTAAAAATCACTTTTTGAAAATTACAGCCTTATATAATTTTTTTTGAAAATTACATCCAAAATATTACTTTTCTTCTAAAATTGCACCAACTTGAGGTTTTTGGTTATTTTTGCTGATGTTTTTATGATGTATCCTTTATTATTTGAGAGCCTACTTACCCAGATTTCTTACCTCTCCTTGACACAAACCAATTAATCACCCCAAACATCATAAAAACATCATCAAAATTCACCGAAAACCTCAAGTTGGTGCAATTTTAGAAGAAAAGTAATATTTTGGGTGTAATTTTCAAAAAAAATTATATAAGGCTGTAATTTTCAAAAAGTGATTTTTAAAAGGTTGTAATCAACAATTTTCTCTTTTATTTACTAAAACGGATCTCATTTAATCGAATTACAATAAGATTCATATTCTCACTCACATATGTAAATTATTCAATTTTTAAGGAATTAATAAATCAGTATCAGCATACAATTAATTAATTTATCTATTAAGGGAATCGTCCTTTAGGTGTGACCGTAAGGGATCAACTGATCACCACCGTCAAACTACAGTAATGTCAAACTCTAGTCAGCCAATCATTACCGATTAATGTTGATCAGTTGACGTATAAAAATGAATCATCCCTTTACGTATTCTTATCATGAGTTTTATTAATGTGATCGCACTATTGTCGAGGACACATTCTCCAATAGTTGGTAATGGCCACACTATTCCAATCTGGGGAACGAGAACCTATACCATACCCACACAAGACCGTACCTTGCATATCCATAATGTCCAATATACATCCAACATAATAAGGAACCTTATTTTCCATCAGACAGTTCACTAAAGACAATAACGTCTCCGTTGAATTTGACCCTCTTTGTTTTTCTGTGAAGGATCTCAGACTGGGAAAACGATTCTGAGGAGCAATAGTCATGGCGAGTTGTATATAGTGTCTTCATCTGAGTCGTCCTCCTCCGCCAGCATGCCCTTTGCCGGTTTGCCTTCATCAACGTGGCATCAACGGCTCGGTCATCCTAGTTCAGTCAATATTCAGCGTCTTAGGAGTCATTCTAGCATTAATTTTAATAAAGAGCATGTATCTCGTCTTTGACCGTCTTGTGAAATTAGTAAGCATTAACGATTACCATTTGTTGAGTCTCAAAACTCTACTTTATCCTTATTTGATATAGTACATGCCGATTTGTGGACTTCTCCTATATTTTAGTCACAATGGTTATAAATATTATCTTGTACTTATTGACAATTTTTCGCAATTTGTATAGGTGTATCCTCTTAAATTAGAATTTGACGTTTTCACTAAATTCCAACATTTTGCTTCCCTCGTCAAAACTCAATTTAATATTCCAATTAAATCTTTTCAGTGCGATTTGGGTCGGGAATTTGATAATAATATTTTTCGGACATTCGCAAATAATAATGGTTTAATTTTCCGTTTCTCATGTCCCCAAACTTTCCGAAAAAATGGTAAAGCTGAACGAATGACCCGACGTCAAAATGAAATTATGTTAGTTTTTTGGTCTCATGCCTCCCTCCCCCTAAATATTGGGCCGATGCTCTTCACACAGCCGCCGACCTACACAACATTCTTCCATCTCGTGTATTACACTATCGCTCATAAACTTCCTCTCTCTAGCTCAAAGAACCCTCTGACTCACATCTCCGTATTTTTGGCTGTGTCTGTTATCCCAACCTCACTACCAAGCAACCACATAATCTTGCGCCTCTGTCAACACCCTGTGTCTTCCTCGGTTACCCATCTGAAAATCGGGGATACAAATGTCTTTCCCTTGACACATGTAAAATAATTCTCTCTCGCCATGTAATCTTCGACGAATCTGTGTTTCTGTTCGCATCATCCTTCACTATTAGACCCGACACCTACCAATTTCTCCAGCCACCAACCCCCCACTACCCATCCTACCAGCCCACCCCAAACATCTCCCACACGGTCCCCTGACACCCAACCTGACCCCGTTCAGCTAACCCTTCCAAATATTCCCCCTTGCTTCCTCTCCTCCCACGGCCTCACATTCCCCCCTCCTCTGTTCCCACGCCACCACCTCAACTGCCCCCTCCACCTCCCATACCGACCCATAGCATGAAAACCCGTGCCATGAATGGTATCTTTAAACCCAAGTCCTTAATCACTACTACCAAGACTGACATCAACTCTTTACCCAAATCACCCCACCTTACCCTCTGTGACCCGAATTGGAATACAGCTATACAGACCGAATTTAATGCATTGAAAGAAAATCATACATGGGACTTTGTTTCTCGTCCTATGGATGCCTCGGTCATTCGCTGCGCGTGGTTATATCGGTACAAATTTAATGTCGATGGGTCCTTGGAACGGTACAAATCCCGTCTTGTTGTTAATGGTAAGACTCAGTGTAACACCTCCATACACTAAGGTGCCTTACCAAGACCTCGTTAGGCATAGAAATGCTACCATATCGGTTACCCGAGGCAATGTATATAAAATTGACCATAAAGAAACATACTTAATTAAATAAGTTTAACTAATTACATGTTCAAAACCTAAAACTGATAAAGTAAAATACAACTGTTCCAAAATATCAAACCAACTGAAAAGAAACTAAGTTCAAGACACAACGGAAGACTCTAGTGATACGTGATGACTCCATCCCAGCTATCCCTCGCACAATCCATCTCATACCTGCTCAATAACTACTCACCATCCCTAAATGGATCACCACAGTTTTCAAAATATTTAAACAGGGTCAGTTACTGATTACACAAAACTGTTAGAGTCATTAATCTCATTAATTTACATATTCCTATATGAATTAATTTATTTAGTCATAAAATAAAAGCTAGATCTTATGCATGCAAAGTTAAACAAGATAAGAGAAGAAATCGACTATCTTACATTGGGATTTCGGATTAAAAGGACACCAACAAATTCACCTATTTGTTAGTTCTTGAGCTTCCTTATAATGGATGAACAAAAGGTCCAAAATAGAACCTCTCCCAAAAGTATATACCCAAAGAAATCCCTTAATAACTTATATAATTATGAACTAGTAAAAATATAAGTTTTACTTAAAATATGACACAAAATATTAATTTTGTTCTCTTGTATTTTTCGGCCAAGAGAGGAAGGATTTTGAGAGATTTTTATTTCTCTATGTTTTCACAATTGTAGAGAGAATTAATATTTCTTACACTAGAAATATAATGTGAAGAAGTGAATGAAAAATTAGAGGAAAAACCCTCTATTATTCTCTTTAGAAAACCGGTGGGGAGGGAGAGATGAGCCAATGCATGGTGCTCATTTTCTTCCCAAGAAAATAGACTTGCATGGCTACAATTAGGTAGGTAATCATTTTGTTTTCCACTTAAAAATAATTAACACAATTTAAACCTTATACTCCCTCCAAATTTCGGCACATATGACATAAAATGGAAGGTCCATTTTATTTTTTCATTTGTCAATTGTAACATATGTGACATGTTACTTGACTTATGAAATTGCAATGTATTTTTAACATATTAAAAATCAACATACTCATAAAATATGTCATTTACAAAATCGACTAGTAATTCGTAATTACTTGTACAAAAACGGTTTATCAAATTATAAATTACAACGTCTTGTATTTATAATAAATTATTCATTCAATTTCAATTTCAATTGTTTCGTAAACAATAATTTTATCCAAGTAATAAAACAATTCGATTACTTAGACCGTATCCAATTTAATCGAATTATAATAAGACACGTTAATCTTACTCACAAATCATCTGTCAATTTTAAGCAATTTAATTAACTCGTATCGGCTTATAATTAAATAAATAATCAATTAAGAGTATTTCCCTATAGGTATGACCTAAGGGGATCAACTGATCACCACCGTCGCACGACAGTAATGTAAAACTCTAGTCAGCCATTCATTACCGATATGTGTTGACCAGTTGACTGTAAAATATTACATCCCACATGTATTCTTAAAATGAGATTTAAACATGTGATTATCATGATCGACTGTTGTGATCGCATTATTGTCGGAGGACACATATTCCAACAATCTCCCACTTGTCCTCGACAAGTGTGCGTCACCAATTCTCTTGTCCTATTACTATCTCCCACTGAATGCAAGGTGTCTTTCAGGTCGTACTTGCAAGTGATCATATCGAGAGTGGTTTCCTCGATCTGGAGAATAACTGATTGACCGGAATTATCTACCATAGATACCTTCCGAGCGTGGCCACGCATTTCCAGTTCATTACTCCTCGAGTGGCCCTGAGATATTGTTATAACCTTGACAAGGGGTGGACAATTCCTATCAGACTTATTCCCTTCGACTAGCCACATCCATCATAACCCAAAATATGCCCATTTGACCCCATTTACGAAGGTTGTAGTAACATAAATCAAAGTTAATCTGAAACTGTGCCACCTTAGGCGAACAGTCTTTAGTCAAAAGAATCGACTCACTAGAATACTATAGTAGCTCTCGCCACGACCAGGCTATATAAATTTGCCAGAACTCTATAAGCGGTCATTAGCCCGACAAAGTGTTCCTAACAGTCTGCCTATGTGATTGACTAGTTATTCTCACATGACTCTATGGCACTTGAACTTGCCATCAATCGCATCACACTCTAGTCACTTCGAGACGTCACCTCATACAAGTGACTATGGGCGATTACTATGTCAATTTAGTTCACTTTAATGGGGTTCAATCTTGTCTCCACAACCCATATGAGTATGAAAAAGTAATGGAAAAATAAAAGACAAATGTGATTATGCATATGAGCAAATAAAACAACTCTTTAATTTCATTTCAAAATCTAACATAAAACTGGCATGCGTTTAATTCCCATGTCCATCATGCTTAGCGTGCGATAAAGGCTTGGTGAGCGGATCAGCTATGTTATCATCCGTCCCAACCTTACATATCGCAATTTCCTTTCTTTCAATGAAATCTCTAATTACATGATATTTTCTAAGTACATGTCTAGATCTATTACTAGACTTTGGCTCTTTAGCTTGGAAGATCGTCCCACTATTATCACAATAGAGAGTGATGGGATCATTGGCGGTAGGTACTACTCTTAGACCTTCCGTGAATTACCTGATCCATACTGACTTCCTTGGCGCTTCACGATCGCAATGTACTCACCTCCGTTGTTGAATCGCAGAATGACTTCCTTCCTTGAAGCTTCTCCCTAACAAAGACCACCATTGAGCATGAAAACAAAACCAGCTTGTGATTTCATGTCATCTCTATCCGTTTGAAAACTTGAGTCCGTGTAACCATTAACACGGAGCTCGGTGTCTCCTCCAAACACTAAGATAGAATCCTTAGTTCTTCTCAAGTACTTAAGGATATTCTTGACGGCTATCCAGTGACTCTCACCTTGATTTACTTGATATCTACTCGTCATGCTCAAGGCATACGAGACATCAGGACGTGTGCATATCATGGCGTACATGATTGATCCAACAGCGGAAGCATAAGGGATCAACTTCATGCGTTCAACATCATGGGGTTCGGAGGGCGATTGAGACTTGCTCAATATTGTCCCACTTACCATAGGTACCAACCCTCTTTTGGATTTGTCCATGCTGAAACGTCGAAGAATCTTATCAACATAAGATTCTTGACTTAGTGCCAATATCCTCTTGGATCTATCTCTATGGATCCGGATACCTAATATGCGTTGTGCCTCTCCTAAATACTTCATTTGGAAGTGGTTACCTAACCACTTCTTAACCGAAGACAACATTGGAATATCATTTCCAATGAGTAGTATGTCATCGACATACAAGATTAGGAACACAACATTGCTCCCACTAAATTTCATGTATAAACATGGTTCCTCAACACTTCGAGTGAAACCATTCTCTTTGATCATATGATCGAATCGATGATTCCAACTTCTTGATGCTTGCTTAAGTCCATAAATGGATCTCTTAAGTTTGCATACTTTGTTAGGATTTTTAGAATTAACAAAACCTTCGGGTTGTATCATGCACACCTCCTCTTCTAAATGCCCATTTAGAAAAGCGGTTTTGACATCCATTTGCCATATTTCATAATCATGAAATGCGACAATCGCTAACAAAATCCGTATGGATCTTAGCATGGCTACGGGGGCGAAAGTTTCATCATAATGAAGACCTTGGACTTGGGTAAATCCTTTTGCCACTAGCCTAGCTTTGTAGACATCATCATGTCCTTCTATGCCATTCTTGACCTTGAAAATCCATTTGCATTGAAGAGGTCTTGCCCTATTAGGCAAATCCACCAAGTTCCAAACTTGGTTTTCATGCATAGAATCCATCTCGGACTTCATGGCTTCAAGCCATAAGGAGGAATTTGGACTAGAGATTGCGGCTTTGTAGGTGGCGGGCTCGTCACTTTCTAAAAGCAACACATCGAGTGTTCATCTTCTTCGATAAGTCCCACATATCGATCGGGATGGCGAGTAACTCGGCCCGTTCTTCTAAGTAGAGGAGGGACAACCGCGCTAGACGACGAAGGAACATCTTCTGGCGTCTCTAACTCGGTTTGTGGCTCTTGAACTCATCAAGTTCAAAATTTCTCCCACTCTGTCTCTTAGAAATAAATTCTCTTTCTAAGAAGACAGCCTCGCAAGACACAAACACTTTGTTTTCTTGAGGTTTGTAGAAGTAGTATCCTCGAGAGGTCGAGGGGTAACCTACAAAGATGCATTTTTCGGATCTCGGGGCAAGCTTGTTGTCGGTCTTTGCCTTGACGTAAGCATCACATCCCCAAATCTTCATATAGGATATATTAGGAACCCTTCCCGTCCACATCTCATATGGAGTCTTTTCGGTTGTCTTCGTGGGACTATTATTCAAAGATCTAATTGCGGTTTGGATCGCAAATCCCCAAAACGAGTTTGGTAGCTCGGTTTGACTCATCATTGATCGAACCATATCAAGTAGGGTTCGATTTCTCCTTTCGGCAACACCATTGAGTTGTGGTGTTCCGGGTGGAGATAGTTCTGATATTATGCCACAACCTTTCAAGTGTGAATCGAATTCATGGCTAAGATATTCTCCACCACGATCGGATCGTAGTGCTTTTATCCTTTTGTTCAATTGGTTCTCTACTTCATTTTGAAATTCCTTGAATTTCTCAAAAGCTTCACTCTTATGCTTCATTAAATAGATATACCCATATCTACTTAAGTCATCGGTGAAGGTTATGAAGTAGTCATAATTTCCCCGAGCGGTGATACTCATTGGTCCACACACATCGGTATGTATGAGTCCCAATAGTTCACTAGCTCGTGTTCCTTTACCGCTAAAAGGATTACGAGTCATCTTGCCAAGAAGGCAATATTCGCATGTTCCATATGATTGATAATCAAATGGTGTAATCACATTAGTCGAAATTAATCTTTTGATGCGATTCTCGTTTATGTGACCTAATCGACAATGCCAAATGAACGATTCATTTGGATCACTTGATTTGAGTTTCTTTGATTGAATGTTGTAGATGTCATTAGTTGGATTCGAGGTTTCTAAAATGTAAATGCCATTAATGGAAGGAGCTTGGCCTATAACCAAGTCGTTCCTTGAAATAATACAACGATTGTTTTTAATGACAAAACAAAAATCGTCCATGTCTAACATGGCGATAGAAATAATGTTTTTAGAAATTGTAGGCACATAAAAACAATTATGTAAATACAACTCAAATCCATTAGGCAAAGCCAATACATAAGTTCCTTTGGATTCGGCCGCTACTCGAGCTCCATTTCCAAGGCGTAGATCCACATCGCCTTTGCTAAGCCTCTTCACGTCTCTTAACCCCTGTAAATGATTACAAAGGTGAGAACCACAACCGGTATCCAGTACCCTTGTCGTAGTGGAAGTATAATTTACATCAATAACATAAATTTCCCTAGGAATTTTGCCTTTTGGAACGATGATTCCTTCCCTTATATTTCGCAAATATATAGGATAATTCCTAAGCCAATGTCCCATGCCATAGCAATAATGGCATTCATCTTCAACTTGCTTGAAGTTTTTCCCTTTCTTTCCCTTCTTCTTGAACCTTTTGCCCTTAGAAGCAAGAGCTTGATTGCTTGAGCTCCCACTAGTTTTGGCATCCTTCTCTTCCAAAGATAAAGATCCTATAGATTTTATGAGGCGGTCTTCCTGAGACCGGCTCACAAGAGATCTTGTAGTAGTAGGTGGTTTAGAAGAAGTGATGAAGTTTATGTTTCCATCCGAACCTATCCCCAAATGAAGTTCTCTAGTAGTGTCGAAATCATTGTTGAAGCAAACGTCGTCAAAAACATTGTGGCAAGACTCAATAGTTATCGGTGTAGTAGCGTTTGATGGATTCATTGTAATGAACTACAAGTATGGAGGAAAAGGAAATATTAACATTTGTCTTTTTAATCATACTTGTAAATAATATAACAAGATATGAGCATTTATATAGTGACCTCTACCCAACTATAATAAATGATTCCAAGATCCAAATTGATATTAACTTGGGCACGGTGTGGCCGATTCATCCCTTATCAATATAACTCGGTGGATTAACTCTTTAATCGATTCTACTTTTAGAACTCTTGGTCGATAAAATTACATTAATGTTTATCTTTGGCCCAAAACACATCCGACAATGGTCGAGAATACTTTTGTTGAGTTCAACCCAAATTTCGAATAAATGTGTCCATGATCCAAATCCACATTAACTTGGGCACGGTGTAGCCGATTTATCCCTTATCAGCATGAATTCGGTGGATAGACATTTATCACCCACTTCCCCTACGTAACAAGGTTTGTACCCCAGTGTGGCCGAGGGAGTGCACTCCCTCACGAAATAGGTTTTCATGGTTTCTACTTTTTGGTAAGGCTAAGTCTCAATTGTTTATTTTAGCGAGAGGTCATGTCAATTTATTATCTATCACGTTTTAAGTGAACTAAAGCGGTAAACTACGATAATTATAATTGACACGGTCGATAAACTCGATTTAAAATGCATGTTTAGTTACGGCGATTTAGCGATGCATGTAACATATAAATAAAATGCAAAGCATAAAAAATCCTAGTATGGCCTTCCTAAAATAGTAAATCTAATAAACTATTACATATTCGGAAACCAACTCCTTTGGTCCCTTGAACTTCGGTCTTGGCACGCATTTCAAGCTAACACTTTCTTTGATGGATCGCCTTCTCGAATGTCACTGTCTTCAAGGAACTCCGGAATAATTAAATTACAAAATGAATTACATAATTTTCTATTATACATTTGTAATTAAAATAAAAATAAATCTATTAAATTACAAAACGGTGATACGAGATCACAATAATTACAACCGAATCGATATTCCCATACATTTCGGGTAATGCCAATTAAAACTAAGGCCATACTAAGTAAAATTACATAATTCAAAATTACATAAAATTAAAATATGACAATCATAAATAAAATGCAGCATTATAATATGTATGAACATGCTAGATTTAATGCTAAATCGCCTTTTAAGAGCCAATATCATATATTAATCGGTTTTTACGGATTTGCGTGATTTAAGTTATTAAAATCACAATAATTACATAAATTCATATTTATGTACAAGTTAATTACCCTAACCATCTTAGGACTCAAAATTAGTCTCCACTAACATTTTAACAATAATTAAACTTGATTTCTTAATATTGTTCATAAATGGACCTAAAAATACAAAATTATGCTATAAACTTCAAATTAAGTTATAAAAATTTCAAATAAATTCGAAATTTGAAATTTAAACTCATGAACATTCTGGAAAAATACCATGACACTCATAATGTTCAAAACTTAGGTTAAAAAGTTTGAAAATTTATCGAGAAAAACAATGTTGCGGTTTATCGTTTTTAACAATTATGACCATAAAAATATGAGAAAAATTATTTTTATCAACTTTTCACTTTTAGATCTGAAATATATGATAAAATGCAACATGTGACGTTTTCCCTTTAGTCATGAACTATGTTTTAGCATTATTACTAATTATAGTCACTATTTATGTGATTTTTCATCAAAAATTCATAAATCATGCATAAAGACTTTATTATAGCCAAATATTTTACACACATCTTGTAAAATTGCATGTGACAATATACTAAATTTCCATGACCAGATTCGAAATATAACTCATATTAACCTATTTACCCATTTAAATATGATTTTAACTTAAAAATCCATATTTCGAGCAAAACAACTCATTTTAACATGAAAATTTACAGGACATCCGTAGATAATATATGTGAAAACATATCCAAAAACCACTGAAAAATTCGAAGTTTAGCTATTTTTCGTCCAAAAATGACATTTTTATCATAAAAATCACATTTTAATGCCAATAATATATAAAATGAACAATAAAATCCATAAATAAACCAAAATGTCCTAAAAATCACTTAGGACCAGAAACTTTTAACATGCAAAGTTATTTTAAGGTTTATCTTCATAAATCCAAATTAATTAGTTTTGTATGTTAATCTTATAACTCGGAAAAACTATAAACCGATTTGCATGCAAACAACCTAAGGCTCTGATACCACTTGTTAGAATCATTAATCTCATTAATTTACATATTCATATATGAATTAATTTATTTAGTCATAAAATAAAAGCTAGATCTTATGCATGCAAACTTAAACAAGATAAGAGAAGAAATCGTCTATCTTACATTGGGATTTCGGATTAAAAGGGCACCAACAAATTCACCTATTTGTTAGTTCTTGAGCTTCCTTATAATGGATGAACAAAAGGTCCAAAATAGAACCTCTCCCAAAAGTATATACCCAAAGAAATCCCTTAATAACTTATATAATTATGAACAAGTAAAAATATAAGTTTTACTTAAAATATGACACAAAATATTAATTTTGTTCTCTTGTATTTTTCGGCCAAGAGAGGAAGGATTTTGAGAGATTTTTATTTCTCTAAGTTTTCACAATTGTAGAGAGAATTAATATTTCTTACACTAGAAATATAATGTGAAGAAGTGAATGAAAAATTAGTGGAAAAACCCTCTATAATTCTCTTTAGAAAACCGGTGGGGAGGGAGAGGTGAGCCAATGCATGGTGCTCATTTTCTTTCCAAGAAAATAGACTTGCATGGCTACAATGAGGTAGGTAATCATTTTGTTTTCCACTTAAAAATAATTAACACAATTTAAACCTTATACTCCCTCCAAATTTCGGCACATATGACATAAAATGGAAGGTCCATTTTATTTTGTCATTTGTCAATTGTAACATATGTGACATGTTACTTGACTTATGAAATTGCAATGTATTTTTAACATATTAAAAATCAACATACTCATAAAATATGTCATTTACAAAATCGACTAGTAATTCGTAATTACTTGTACCAAAACGGTTTATCAAATTATAAATTACAACGTCTCGTATTTATAATAAATTATTCATTCAATTTCAATTTCAATTGTTTCGTAAACAATAATTTTATCCAAGTAATAAAACAATTCGATTACTTAGACCGTATCCAATTTAATCGAATTATAATAAGACACGTTAATCTTACTCACAAATCATCCGTCAATTTTAAGCAATTTAATTAACTCGTATCGGCATACGATTAATTAAATAATCAATTAAGAGTATTTCCCTATAGGTATGACCTAAGGGGATCAATCGATCACCACCGCCGCACGACGTAATGTCAAACTCTAGTCAGCCAATCATTACCGATATGTGTGGACCAGTTGACTGTAAAATATTACATCCCACATGTATTCTTAAAATGAGATTGAAACATGTGATCATCATGATCGACAGTTGTGATCGCATTATTGTCGGAGGACACATATTCCAACAAAAACAAGATACACAAGATAAGAACACAGATCACCCAACTCCGTCACATCTCCACACACCTTACTACACACTAAAGTGTGTAGCCCTGTCAGAATACCCATCGCAACAGATATTCCACGCCGGCAATGGGGGACCGCAGTCATACCCACCAAATCCCTGCTCATCTATTCCGAGAAAAACCCAAGTTCCTTAATGTGCACATCCCCTCCTGTGGCGGGTTCCACAGAGGGCGAATAAAGGGCGTGATGTCACTCCCGCAAGTGACCCCACTCAGCCGAGGACGCGCCTCGCGAACCACAATCAAACACATCCCACCAATTATACAACAACAATAACCAATACGATAAAATCAACAACAGTAAACAACCACAACAATCCACCATCAAAACCATGTAATCAATAACCGAGTATAGAAACCCTACCTGGAAAGGCAAATCACCAAGACCGTCACAAATAAGCTATTCAATACTGCTCCTCTACGAAACCACCTCCTATAATCAGATAATCATATCATTACTATCTAACCATCACCAAACTCCCAAAATCCCCCAAAATACTCAATTAGGGTTTTAAACAAAATCAACAAAAAGACATAAAAACTGTACAAGGATCTTATCCACAATACGACGGACTCAACGGCGTAAAGAACACAACGATCCGACAACCCTAGCCCTTAGGATTTGATAGCAATGCGAAGAATAAAGCAACGTAACTTTGTTTAAGCTTTGTGAGATTTTACAAAACGTAAAAAGTGAAAAAGAAACTGACGGAAGTGTTTATATAACTTTCTTGCATTGCTAACAAAACCCAGCAAAATAACCCGTAAAACCCACTTTCTCGATCGACTAAGTCACTTACTCGATCGAGTGACTCATACTCGATCGAGTGCCACACTTAATCGATCGAGTACCCACCAGACACTGTACTGTTTCGTGAGCAAAACTCACTTACTTAACAGAGTAAGCATTACTCGATAGAGTACCCAACAGTTCAGAAAACCGTAGTATTATAGTCTTCCCTCCTTAAAAAAGAACTTCGTCCCCGAAGTGCAACCCATAATTAAAAACAACCATACTAACTCGATCTTGACACAACAACGCAACCAAGAACTCAAAACAAAACCTCAACCACAACTCAAACCGACTTACAACAACTACTAACTGTACAAAAACTGACATAAAACCACACCAAAACCTTATGCGATCATCTCCTACCCCCCTAAAAGAAACATGCTTACGTCCCCGTAACCACACATACCTAATCAAAAAGAGACGAATACCGTTCCGTCATAGCCTCTTCCGCCTCCCAAGTAGCTTCCTCAACCTCATGATTAGACCATCAAACCTTAACCAACACCGTCTCCCCGGACCTAGTTTTCTGAACCTTGCGATCAAGAATCTGTTTTGGCACCTCAAGACAAGATAAGGATTCATCCAACTCGATGTTCTCCACCTCTAACACATGGGAAGGATCACTCACATACTTTCGTAACTGAGACACATGGAGCACATTATGCACACGATTCAAGGTTGTTGGTAACGCTAACCGGTAAGCAACCTCTCCCACCCGATCCAAAATATCATTTGGTCCGATGAACATCTGGCTCAGCTTCCCCTTCTTACCAAACATCATAACCCCACGCATAGGAGATACATTCAGAAGAACCTTATCCCCAACCTGAAACTCTATGTCACGGCGATGTAGGTCTGCGTAACTCTGTTGTTGATACTGGGCCGCTTTCATCTTTTGCCGAATTACCTTCACCTGCTCTATCATCTCCTGTACCATCTGTGGTCCTTAAACCACTGCCTCAGCTCTATCATCCCATTAAATCGGACTGCTACACCTCCACATATACAAAGCCTCAAACGGTGCCATCCCAATACTCGTATGGTAGCTGTTGTTATAAGAAAACTCGATCAAATCCAACCTATCTTCCCAGCTACCACCAAACTCTATCACACACGCTCGTAACATATATTCCAGAGTTTTGATAGTTCTCTTTGTTTTTCCATCTGTTGCAGGATGAAAAGCAGTACTCATAGTCAAGGTAGTTCCCATCATCTCCTGCAACTCTTGCCAAAAACGAGAAATAAACCTCGCATCCTGATCTGGCACAATGTCTTTAAGGACCCCATGCAACCTCACCATATGTTTCCTGTACCCATTAGCCAACTGAACCTTACTCTATGTATCCTTCATTGGAATAAAGTGAGCTGACTTAGTCAGATGATCAACTATCACCCAAATCATGTTATTACCCTGCTGGCTCCTCGGTAAACCCACTATAAAGTCCATAGAGATAGATTCCCATTTCCACTCAGGTACCTCAAGAGACTGTATCTTACCTTGTGGTCGTCGCTGCTTTCCCTTAACCCTCTGATATGTCAAACATCGAGCCACAAAATCAGCTATTTCCCTCTTCATCCCAGGCTACCAGAAAGTCTTCTTCAGATATCTATACAACTTGTCACCACCTGGATGTACTGAATACGGTGTGCAATGAGCCTCTGTCATGATTATCTTTTTCAACTCCTCATCACTCGGTGTACACCATCTCCCGTCATACCTAACACTCCCATCTGTATGAATAGAGAACCGAGACACTGTCCCCTTCTCTACTCTAGCTCTCCACTCCTTAATCTTAGGATCAAGAGCTTGCTTCCTGCGAATAACATCATAGAGATCTGGCTCCACTGTTAAGTCCCCTCTAGCATCCCCTATTTGTATCACATGTATCCCCATCTTCCCCACCTCATCTCTCAACCTCATTAAGGACATAGCTGTGTATAGAGAATGCACACTTTTCCTGCTCAACGCATCAGCAACCACGTTTGCTTTCCCTTCATGGTATATGATATCCATGTCATAGTCCCCTATCAGCTCCATCCATCTCCTCTGTGTCATGTGTTGGAGTATGTGTCCTCAACAATAGTGCGATCACATTATTAAAACTCATGATAAGAATACACGAGGGATGATTCATTTTTATACGTCAACTGATCAACATTAATCAGTAATGATTGGCTGACTAGAGTTTGACATTACTGTCGTTTGACGGTGGTGATCAGTTGATCCCTTAAGGTCACACCTAAAGAACGATTCCCTTAATAGATAAATCAATTAATTGTATATTGATACGGATTAATTAATTCCTTAAAAATTGAACAATTTACATATGTGAGTAAGAATATGAATCTTATTGTAATTCGATTAAATGAGATTCGTTTGAGTAAATAAAATGTTATATATATATATTACTAAAACTTTGTTTATGAAACAATTAAATTAAGAATGATCGGTTAATTATAATTACAATATGTTGTAGATTATATTAACATGAACCATTTTATATACTTATAATCATGAATTACTAGTCAATTGTTATATATAATTGTATTAATATATGTAATGATATTTAATTGTTAAATATGCATTAATATAATTAACAACATGTTACATGTCACATGTCACACATTATATGACAAAATGACAATTGACAAAAATAAAATGGACTACATTTTATCTTATGGGAACCGGTTTTATAGGTTAATAAGGTGAGTTGGTTGATTGTTTTTATATTGTGGTAAACATAATGATTAACATCCTAGCCTAGACTACACCCTATTATATGTTGAGAAGAACAACTCAAAAAGAAAATGGGCATGCATTGGCTCCTTTGGCCACCCCCCTTTCCCACCGGTTTCCCTCCCCATTTTTAGAATAAGAATTATTGTTATTCTAAAACTATTCATTCTTATATTTTTACTTCTGTTACTTCTCTCACATTCTCCATTCTCTCTAAAATAGTTTTAGAATATATATTGTTCAAAAATCTTATTAGATTACTATAGTAATAATATAAAATAATAAGATTAATTTAAGGTTTCTAATTATTATATCTAGTTAATATATAATTAGAATTAAGGGGTTGTCTTGGTGCCATCAAGAGGAGAATCTCTAATATTGGGTTTTTGGAGGATCATCCTTTAATTTATAGCTCAAGAACCTGTGAGAAGGAGTCCTCACTTGTGCCCTAAAAACCGATTTCTTCATATGTAAGGAACTTTGTTCTTACTTTTCTATTTATATTATGTTATGCATGCACTAGATCAACATCTAATTTAATGAGTTAATTAGATAAATAATTAAAGAGTTTAATTAGAGGGTTTAGAATCCTTTCAAGTGGTATCAGAGCTTAGGTTGTTGCATGCATAATCGGTTTATTGTTTTTCCGAGTTGAATGAATAACATATAAAACTAGAGATTTTGTAATTTATATTATAAAGTCACGAAAATTTTTGCATGTTATATATTCTGGTCCTAAAATATATTTAGGTCATTGTGATTATTTATGGTAATTTTTGGCTCATTTTAATGATTTTTAGTGATTTTATTACATTTTATTGTATAAAATGGTATTTAAAATGCTAAAAATAGTTAGACTTAGTTTATGACCTTGAATTTTTTTATATGACCTCACATGCCTATTTTACTTATTGTATGTTAAATTTCGTATAAATTTGATTTATTTTTCGTGATGTATAATTTTTATGAGATAAAAATGAAATAAATGAAGGTAAAATGGTTAAAATTAGTTAAACATCGAAACAGGCCATGAAATTTTAATTTGTTGTCACATGCATATTTTACTCACTGTGTGTAAAATTTTAGATGAACTTGATTCATTTTTCATGAATTATGAATTTTTTAGTGTAAAAATGACATAAATAGTAACTATTTTGATTTATTTCATAAAAGGTTATGATTTTAAGTTAAAAAAATGAGCATAAATGTTAAATCAAGTTGAATTATTGTCAAAAATTGAGTAATGACTAATTGTTGAGTCCTAAGAGGTTAGGATAATTAACTTGGACTAAAATTTGATTTTAGTATTATTTTGTGATTTTAATAAGTTAAAGATCGCGAATATCCATAAAACCGGATTATATTTACGATATAAGTTTAAGTTGGGCGATTTGGCACATAGTTTGGCATGTTAGATACATATTATAATGCTGCATTTTTTATTGATGAATGTCATATTTCTTTTATATAATTTTGAATTATGTAATTTTATGTTAGTATGGCCTTAGTTATAATCGATAGTACCCTTAATGTAAGGGAATATTGATTCAGTTGTAATTTATTGTGATCTCGTATCACTTTTATTTTGTTTTATTAGATTTCATTTTACAAATGTATAATAGGAAGTTGTACATTTTATTATTTAATCATTTGTAATTCCGGAGTTTCCTAAAGACGGTGCCATTCGGAAAAGAGTTCCGATCGAGACGGTGTCTATCCTTGGGAGGTGTGTCACGTGAAGATTCTAAGGGACCAAAGGAGTTGGTTTCCGAATTTTTAAAAGAATATAAGATTTTCTATTTTAAGAAAGGCAATACTAGGAAATTTATTTTACTTTATTTGCTTACTTTATATGTTTGCATACATTGCCAAATCGCCATAACTTCACATGCATATTTTATCGTCTTATCGACTATTTTCAATTATAATTATCGATTATTCATCGACTTAGTTCACTTAAAGATGATAGATAATAAATCGACAAGACCTCTCACATATTTAAAATTGAGATTAGCCTTACCAAATAGTAGGACTCATGAATCCCTTTGACATTTGGGGTAGATTCGGTTCCCCGGGGTACTTTAATTTATCATTGGGTAAGTGGGGTAATAAAACGTTATTACACGCGAAATTTGGTTGGACTCAACGGGATATAAAGACTAGTCTTATGTTCCGGGGCTAGAGATGGAATTTATGAAATACATCGACCGAGAATTCTATAGTAGAATCAATTAAAGAGTTAATTCACCAAATTTATGCAAGTATGGGATGTATCGGTTTCCCGTGCCCATGTTTGTATAAAGATGGATCTCGAGATCTTTTATATAATTTAGGTGCGAGGACATTATATAAATGCATTTTTAAACCTTGTTAAACATGTTTACAAGTAAAATGATAAATTTTAATTATTTCCTTCATTACATTTTTGTAGTCAATTTGATTAATTTGCAATGGCAACTCCGATTACATCCGCTTCAACTAGTGGAACCGCTCCACCTCTCACTAATGCTTCTTGGCTCTGATCCTTTCTGGATCGATGTAAACTTGATAAGAATGGTACTAACTTTGCCGATTGGGATGCGCAACTCCGCTTAGCCACGGAAGGTGACCACAAGCTTCATTACCTTACCGAAGCCGCTCTCGCTACACCTACTACTAGGTCATCCGCCGCGGTTAGGGAGGCCTATGAGGCTAACCTAAAAGAATCGGCCGCGATCAAGAATGTCTTAATCTTCTCTATGGAAGCCGATCTTCAATGGAGTGCTATTAAGATAGGCACCGCCTATGAGATCCACACCAAGCTTGTGACCATGTTTTCACAAGCTCCTAGGATCATCCAATATGAGGGGGCCTCCGCATTCTTTGAGCTCAACATAAAAGAGGGTCAAAAGGTTAGCCCTCATGGGCTCAAATTGATTGAACATGTTGAGACGCTCAATTTGCAAGGGGTTGAAATTCCCGAACAACTCATTATTGACCGAGTTCTCCATTCCTTGAATCGCATCAAAGCATATGTTCAGTTTAGGGTAAACTACAATATGCAAAACATGAAAACCTCTCTCCATGAATTGCACAACTTGGTTGTACAAGCCGAGAGAGACATGGGTCTCAATATGACTACGACCAAGGATGTGCTCAATATTAATAATAAGAGCAAATGGAAATTCAAGAAAAGTGCTAGAAAGGGTAAGAAACCCACTCCCAACATAAATTGATTTGACTTAAATTGATCATAAAAGAATTACAACGATTGGATCATTGTAATGAGTTCATAAGCCATGAATTTGATTCCCTCTTATGCTTTTATGACTAAATATCACATGTTATTTGACATAAGAAAGAACGATTGTAAAGTCAAATAGAGTTATTTGAACTCAAGGTAGATAATTTTATAAACCAATTGATAACACCACTTATAACTAAGACTTGTAACCACTTATAAGACTCCATACGAGCTATGGGAGGACTTAGGACCCTAAAATTGTATAAGACATGGATATGAGTCCAATCCTTTATCTTATAAAGGTTAGTCTATCTTACTACTAGATTACAATGTCATTACAAGAGGGCCATCTATTAAGGTCATAATGTGCGATATTTTTCCTTCACAAAGTTTAAGTATCAAATTGTTTGTTGCTTATATAACTATCTTTCGAGAAAAGTAGATGTATTTTTCAAAAGATAGAGTGGGAGAAAATTAGCATCAAACTCGAGACTAGTGTGGAGACCAAAATAAAGCTTCTTTGGTCAAACTCGAGACTAGTGAGGAGACCAAAAGAAAGCTTCTTAGGTCAAACTTGAGGAGTAGTGAGGAGACCAAAAGAAAGTGTTCTTTGATGCGTGTCTTTTATATAAGGTTTTCACCTCATTTTTACACGCATTTCTGTGCTTTTTATGTAGTATCTGGCTACAAATACCCCCGAATATTCTACTTTGGTCCGTTTATTGTAATTTGCAGGAATTGACCGAGGAGGAGCTAAATCGAGCCTTAATTGTCCCAATTGTATGCATTCATGGGAAATAAGGAGCCGGAGTTTAGGAATCCTACACTTAGAGGACGTATGAGCTGAGTTAAGGAAGATATCCAAGTCCTGATGCACCTATATAGCTCGATCGAGTGCTTTGGTGCTCGATCGAATGCTTTACTCACTCAAAGATCGGTCGATCGACCGGTGAAGGAGTCGATCGAGGAGGTCCAGCGAGCAATGCTCGATCGAGAGGATGTCCTAGCTCGATCGAGGGACTTGGCGTTCGATCGAGTAATCATCTTGCTCGATCGAGGGGTTCTCGTGTACTTTTAGTTTATTTCCGCCTAATCTTTTATGGGCCTTCCGTAATCAGTCCATAGATTAGGTTTAAGATGGTTTTACAGTATAAGACTGAGGAGAACACTACGTTACTCCCATCTCCTTTACTACGTACATTTCATTTGTTACTTTGGTCACTGTTCTAGGGATTCTATTCTCTACCTTGCGACTCGAATTCGGTATTATCAATTTAATTTACTTCTTTATCGTATTTATTGTTTTTAATTCCTTTTCTCTCCTTACTTTATCATCGTTCAATCAATTAGATTATTCATCATGTTTAGTTTTAATTGTTTGGTTATTGCTATTGTTAGTCTGACAATTATGAGTAGCTAATTCCCTATGCTGAGACTATAGGGGACCCATGATTTAAAGGGAGAGTAATCGAACTACTAGATCAATACCGGTACCGTCTTTGTTGTTTAAATGCTACAAATAACTGTAATTGCCTAATTGAGTCGACGCAATTAGACCCTTATTCTTGGTGGACCTTGACCTGGACCGAAAGGTTGGAAGAGGGAGACTAGTAGCGAACAATAGAGTATTGCAGCGAGGGCGAAAGTTAAACTGTTTACACTTTAGGGTGAATTAAGGACCGAAAGGTGACGTTCGCTACCCTTTAGACCGTCTTTGCGTTGACCGAGACCTAGATTACTCGACGAGATGATTATGGCGAACCGCTTGTCTCAGCTATTCTCTTTTATCTGTTAACTCCTCCTTTTATTTCTCTTTCCCTTACTCTGTTAGTTTAGAAATCACAATTAATAAACCCCCAAAATTGGTTACTTAGACGAACCTAGTTTAGCAGACAAATTCCTACCTCTCTGTGGATTCGACCCGACTTCCCTAGCTATATTAGTTAGTTGGAACCAGTTGGTTTATTTTTGACAGGTACGCGACAGACGTGTCAAATTTTGGCGCCGTTGCCGGGGAGGTGGCGCAATTTTGTTGCTTAAATTAAGTTTGTCTTTCGTCTCGAGGAATTTATTCCTTGAGGCCGATCTTATTTTCTGCAAGGTTTTTGACAATTTTGCAGATTAGCTGTTGTTTCGAAGGTTGGTTGACAATATGCCTACGATTACAGAACATACAGTGCCATGTGGTAGATGTGGCGAGGAGGGACATGACCTCTACGAATGTGTAGCGAGTATAGAGCGCGCTCTTGCATATAAGAGGTACAAGCAGGGAGTTCCTTTCTCCCAGCTATATGAAGAGATAAAGAGCGTTTTTCGCCCCTTCTACGCCGAGTATCACGACCGAGCCTCTCCCTCTGCAAGAGAAGAAATTGCCGAGTTGAAATCCATTATGCCGAGTATGTCACAGAAATCTGATACGGTTATATCGGAATTGAAAGAACAAGTCGCACAGTTGACACAGGCGACGGATCAAGCCAAGTTTCTTCCAATTTACGATCCAGTCAGTGCAATGAACTTCCAAAGTGACCCTCTTCATGAAGAAGACAAGGTATTGGCAGCTAATGATGATTCAGATGATGATTTAGATGAGTTCCTGCAAGAAATACTCGCTGCGTGTGCAGTAACCACTCGATCGAGCAACTCATCTACTCGATCGAGCGGTAGTGATCATCCAGTCACTCGATCGAGTGACAATGGCGGTCGATCGAGAAGTGCAGAATTACCAAATGGTCGATCGAGCGATAGTGCTATTCGATCGAGGACCTCAGCTGAAGAAAACACTCGATCGAGTGACAAGGTAGGTCGATCGAGTGAAGTCGAAGAAGAAACTGGTCGATCGACCAGTAACAGTACTCGATCCAGTGCATTAATTGGCGGAATTCCTAATTCAGTATCTAATACCGCCACCGTGTCATCTTCCCCTGCTGTGGAGACGTCACGCGTTGATAAGGGTAAAGGAAAGGTTGCGGGACCACTTATCCCTACCAGGGTACCCTTCCCAAGTCGTCTGAAGGACGCAAGGGTCGAGCAACAGTACGGTAAGTTCGTGGACATCGTGAAGAACCTTCAGGTAACTGTCCCTTTCTCTGAACTTGTTACTCAGGTTCCTACTTACGCTAAGTTTATGAAGGATATTGTGACGCGTAAGAGGAATTTGAGAGAATTTGAGACGATTTCATTTATGGAAGAGTCTAGTAACCTACTGTTAAATAAGGCCCCTCCAAAAATGAAAGACCCGGGCAGCTTTTCTATTACCTGTGTCATAGGCAATATGGTTATTAATAATGCCCTCTGCGATCTAGGTGCCAGTGTCAGTGTCATGCCCCTTCTTGTTTGCAAGCAATTGAAGATGAGTCACTTCAAGGTGACTAACATTACCCTACAGATGGCCGATAGATCTGTTAGGAGACCTTTAGGTGTCTTGGAGGATGTGCCTGTGAAAATAGGCAAGCTTTACATCCCCGTAGATTTCATTGTTTTGGATATAGCTGAGGACACCCGGACCCAAATTATTTTAGGAAGACCGTTCCTTTGTACAGCTGGGGCCGTTATTGATGTCGACAAGGCGTCGACTCTTGCGAGAGGGGATGACGCTATCACATTCGGTTTGCCCAAGATTTTTAGCCCACCCAATGATAGAGGACACTTGTTATTCGGTCGATATCATTGATGAGTCTATTTATGACTTCTGGTCGGGTTCTTTTATGAAGGACCCACTGGAAGCTCTCATGCTTTTTGATGAGTGTGCAGATAGCCCAGAGGACGATGATGCTGCGTTAGATTTGCTTATTGATGATCTAGATGAACACGAGGGAGAGCAGGTGGAACAAATGATCAGCACTCTTTGCTCCATTGAGGTAAAGGTACCGGAACGTAAGCCTCTTCCATCTCATCTTAAATATGCTTTTCTAGACGATACAGAGCAGTATCCAGTCATTGTTAGTGCCAAGCTTAGTGATGATCAGCTAACTTCTTTGTTAGCTGTGCTTAAGAAAAACAGGAAAGCAATGGGCTATTCACTGGATGATATCACGGGGATTAGTCCCGATATTTGTATGCACAGGATAGAGCTGGAGGAGGATCACAAACCTTGCAGGCAAGGTCAGCGTCGGCTGAACCAGAAGATGCAGGATGTTGTGATGGCTGAGGTAATGAAGCTGCTGGATGCAGGTATTATCTATTCGGTAGGTAATTCTAGATGGGTAAGCCCAGTACAGGTAGTCCCGAAGAAAGGAGGGACGACTGTAGTTAAGAATGAGAAAAACGAATTAATACCTACCCGAGTCGTGACTGGTTGGCGGATGTGCATAGATTACAGACAGCTGAATGCCGCCACTAAGAAAGATCATTTTCCCCTTCCTTTTATTGATCAAATGGTAGAAAGGTTAGCTTCTCATAAATTTTTCTGCTATTTAGATGGGTATTCAGGGTTCTTTCAGATCCCTATCCACCCAGATGATCAGGCCAAGACTACATTTACCTGTCCTAAGGGTGTTTTTGCGTATCGCAGAATGCCTTTTGGTTTGTGCAATGCCCCTGCCACCTTCCAACGGTGTATGATGGGGATATTTTCAGAGTATATTGAGTCTATCATGGAAGTTTTTATGGATGACTTTAGTGTATATGGAAGTGATTTTTCTGACTGTCTGTCTAACCTTGAGAAAGTGTTGTATTTGTATTGAGGTTAATCTTGTCTTTGAATCGGGAGAAGTGCCACTTTATGGTCAACGAGGGAGTTGTCTTAGGGCACTTGGTTTCTGATAGGGGAATAGAAGTTGACAATGCAAAGGTGGAAGTGATTCAGCAATTACCACCTCCTGTTAATGTTAAGGGGGTGAGGAGCTTCCTTGGTCACGCTGGCTTTTATCGCCGGTTTATCAAGGATTTCTCCAAAATTGCTAAACCACTTACACAGCTGTTGCTTAAAGATGCCCCTTTTGTGTTTTCGACGCTTGTCTTTCCGCTTTTAACAAAGGTTAAAGCGAGGTCTTAGTCTCCGCGCCGATCATCTGACCTCCCAACCGGGACTTGCCGTTCGAGATCATGTGCGACGCGAGTGACTATGCACTAGGAGCGGTGCTAGGCCAGAGGAAAGACAAAGCCTTGAATGCTATTTACTATGCGAGCCGAACTCTGGATGAGGCTCAAGTGAAGTACACTACCACTGAGAAGGAGCTGTTAGCTGTAGTTTATGCCTTAGAGAAGTTTCGTACTTATTTAGTTGGGTCGGAAGTCACTTTTTTTTACCGACCATGCAGCTTTGAGGCACCTCCTTGCTAAGAAGGAGGCGAAACCACGGCCATCGAGATGGATACTCCTCCTTCGGAGTTTAATTTGCAGATTAAGGACAAGAAAGGAGCTGAGAACGTTGTAGCTGATCACTTGTCGCGACTGATGCGACAAGAAGGGGAAGATTCTCTACCTATTGATGATTCTTTCCCTGACGATACTTTAATTGCTGTTATATCGTCTATTGTTGACCAGGAACCTTGGTATGCAGATATAGCTAACTTCGTTGTCGGTGGCAAGTCGCCACCGACCTTTCTCATCAAAGAAAAAGAAGCGTTTTACGTATAACGCTAACGCAAGCGATATACAGGATGACCCTTACTTGTTTAAGGAATGTGCAGGACGGTCTCTACAGACGGTGTATTCCGCAGATGGGAGACCAAAATAGTCCTGGAAGGCTGTCACTCCTCTTCATATGGTGGTCACCACGGTCCATCGCGCACCGTGGCTAAGGTACTTGATCTGGTTTTTTTACCGACCTTCTTTGTTTCTTCGACGCCAAGTCTTTTGTTTCACTTGTGATGCATGCCAACGATGAGGGAATATTTCGAAGAGACATGAGATGCCACAAAACGGCATCCTGGAGGTTGAGGTTTTCGATGTCTGGGGCATTGATTTCCAAGGACCGTTCCCGTCCAGTAAAGGTAACAGGTATATTTTGGTAGCTGTAGACTATGTGTCGAAATGGGTTGAGGCAATTGCTTCACCTCATTGTGATGGTAAGACCGTGATTAAAATGTTCAAAAAGATCATATTCCCCCGTTTTGGTGTCCCTAGGGTCGTCATTAGTGATGGGGGGATGCATTTTAAGGAAAAGAAACTCACTTCCATACTGTCTAGAGTTGGTGTCCAACACCGGCGTGGTTTGGGGTACCACCCCCAAACTAGTGGTCAGGTAGAGGTCTCTAATCGTGAGCTGAAGGAGATCTTGTCTAAAGTAGTTTCTAAATCACGGAATGACTGGAGTCTTAAGCTAGATGACACATTATGGGCCTATAGAACTGCCTTTAAGACACCAATTGGTGCATCACCTTATAGGTTAGTTTATGGGAAATCGTGTCACTTACCTGTTGAGCTGGAATGTAAGGCCTGGTGGGCAATCCGTGAGCTTAATTATGATCCTAAATTGTGCGGTCAGAATCGTCTTTTGCAGCTTGATGAATTAGAGGAGTTTAGGCTTAATGCCTATGACAGCTCACGCATTTACAAGGAGAAGACGAAGAGATGGCATGACAAGAGAATCCTACCTCGGGAGTTTCATGTGGGGAGAAGGTGTTCTTTGTTTAATGCCCGGTTGAGATTGTTTCCCGGAAAGTCAAGTCCGGTGGAGTGGTCCATACACGGTGATTTGTCACCAAATTTGGATCCGTGGAGCTTGAAGACTCCGAGGGTCATCGATTCAAGGTGAATGGTCAATATGTGAAGCATTACCATGAGGCGAGTGAAGCGGACAACCGCGTTGAAGTCTTGCGCTTCGACGAGCTCGACGCGCCAGTTACTTGATACCAGAAAGGTCGTGCGGGACCTATTAAACCAGCGCTCTCCGGGAGGCAGCCCGGACAGTTTTATTTGTACTTTTGTTGAACTATTTGTTTTATTTGTTTTTCTTTTCCTTTAAGCTTTACGTTAAACATTAGACGCTGTTTATGAACAATTTTTGTGCCTTCCTTGCTTTTATGCGTCCTTTGCAGGTTAAAGTACTCGATCGAAGGGTTTTTGTGTTCGATCGAGCACTTTTCGATCTGTTGTCACTCGATCGAGGGGTGATGTCCTCGATCGACCAGATCCCTACCCGTGCTTACTCGATCGAGCATTGTTCGTGCGTGCTCGATCGAGTCCACTCCTGCTGCAAAACACTCGATCGAGCTGTTCCACGTGCTCGATCGAAGGGATATGACTTCCAGCCGCTACATTACGTGTACAAGGCCACCGTTTGACTTTCTTCGACCTCCCATGTTCATGGTCGGTTTGGGGAGGTCCCGCTATATGAAGTTTTGTAAGTTTTCCGACTCCAATCTTCCTTTCTCTTTTCAGCTTGCATTTCTTTCCCTATTTTTGGTACAATGAGGGCATTGTACGGTTTGGTTTGGGGAGGTATGCATCCATATCCGTGTCTGCATGTTTCTTGCATTTTTGCTTGCACGTTTATTTATTTCCGCATGCATTGTTTTAATTAATTCCAAATAAATCACATAAAAATAAAAAAAATTCAAAAATTTTCAAAATTTTCATGTTTAAATTGAGTCGGAACGTTTGAACATTGACGCTACTCTGAATCTTTACTTGAGCCCTGCATATTCTTGACAGATAGTTGGCATGTTTATGTGCACAATCTACGAGTTTTTGTTTCTCTTTTATCTGAACGAATAGACTTGATTCTTTATGTCGGCAAGCTACATTACATTCTGAGGTTAGAGCTTATTAAACTGGTGACATTCAAGACCGGTTTCATTTAGGATGTGAGTAGTACTCTCTTTAAGACATGTAACATCAATTTGCATAAGCATGAGTCCGGTCTTCTTAATACCGTATGCATTCGGTCGTGGATGGTGACACGTGTTAGGAGAGGCAGTTCCCTTATTTCATTCCACCCATGAGCCTCACATAGCCAAATTGCCTTTTTGTCCCATCAACTACTTTCTATAATATTTCCTACCCTAGCTGAGCTAGTAACGAGTAGTTCTTGGAATGTGTTATTGCAATATGGTTATTTCATCTGATTTCAGAAGATGGTGGAGAAATTGAAGGGAAAGAAAGAAAAAAAAATGTGTGTCAAATTGGAAAAAATGGAACGAAAAAAAAAAAAAAAAAAAAAAAAAAAAAAAAAAAGAGACAGAAAAATTCAAATGAAAGAAAAAAAAAAAGAAAATGAAGAAAAAAAATGAGAATTGCACAATGTTTCACACTCCCATGCCTTATTTATATCTTATGAGGAGTTGACGACTTTTTGGTGTTTGGTGAGTTTAGTGCATAATTTTGCACCGTTTCATCTTGCTGTTATGAGTACGAAGTTGGGATGCAGTCTATATTTGGATCCATTGTTGCTAGCCTAGCTATTAACCCCACATATCCAAATTCATTTTAGCCCCTTCTTACCCATTACCTCACTAACCCAAATGTAAGTCCTCGGCACGTGTCTTGGTCACTAGTATGGTTGGAATGCGTATGTACGGTTGTAGAGACTTTATTCATGTTAATTGCATGCATGTTCTTATAGGTCGAGTTAGGTGAGTGTCTTGCTTTTTCCTATCTTTCACATATATCCTCACCTTGTACCTGATTTTGAGTGACGAGCGACCCGTGAGAGTCCGACATCTTTGAATCTTGCAAGGTCGACGGTTTGATAAGCTTGAAACATTAATTTAACTCGTTTGCGCTTCGATTTGCCACTTGGTCATTTTGTTGCATTAAATTGGTTCTAGTGGATGATTTGTAGCTGATGCGTTGGTCCCGTTCTTTTGTTCATCCTTAGTTGCATTCATATTTGCTTGGGGACAAGCAAAGGTTTGGTTTGGGGAGATTTGATGCGTGTCTTTTATATAAGGTTTTCACCTCATTTTTACACGCATTTCTGTGCTTTTTATGTAGTATCTGGCTACAAATACCCCCGAATATTCTACTTTGGTCCGTTTATTGTAATTTGCAGGAATTGACCGAGGAGGAGCTAAATCGAGCCTTAATTGTCCCAATTGTATGCATTCATGGGAAATAAGGAGCCGGAGTTTAGGAATCCTACACTTGGAGGACGTATGAGCTGAGTTAAGGAAGATATCCAAGTCCTGATGCACCTATATAGCTCGATCGAGTGCTTTGGTGCTCGATCGAATGCTTTACTCACTCAAGACTGGTCGATCGACCAGCTGAAGGAGTCGATCGAGGAGGTCCAGCGAGCAATGCTCGATCGAGAGGATGTCCTAGCTCGATCGAGGGACTTGGCGTTCGATCGAGTAATCATCTTGCTCGATCGAGGGGTTCTCGTGTACTTTTAGTTTATTTCCGCCTAATCTTTTATGGGCCTTCCGTAATCAGTCCATAGATTAGGTTTAAGATGTTTTTACAGTATAAGACTGAGGAGAACACTACGTTACTCCCATCTCCTTTACTACGTACATTTCATTTGTTACTTTGGTCATTTGTTCTAGGGATTCTATTCTCTACCTTGCGACTCGAATTCGGTATTATCAATTTAATTTACTTCTTTATCGTATTTATTGTTTTTAATTCCTTTTCTCTCCTTACTTTATCATCGTTCAATCAATTAGATTATTCATCATGTTTAGTTTTAATTGTTTGGTTATTGCTATTGTTAGTCTGACAATTATGAGTAGCTAATTCCCTATGCTGAGACTATAGAGGACCCATGATTTGAAGGGAGAGTAATCGAACTACTAGATCAATACCGGTACCGTCTTTGTTGTTTAAATGCTACAAATAACTGTAATTGCCTAATTGAGTCGACGCAATTAGACCCTTATTCTTGGTGGACCTTGACCTGGACCGAAAGGTTGGAAGAGGGAGACTAGTAGCGAACAATAGAGTATTGCAGCGAGGGCGAAAGTTAAACTGTTTACACTTTAGGGTGAATTAAGGACCGAAAGGTGACGTTCGCTACCCTTTAGACCGTACTGCGTTGACCTGAGACCTAGATTACTCGACCAGATGATTATGGCGAACCGCTTGTCTCAGCTATTCTCTTTTATCTGTTAACTCCTCCTTTTATTTCTCTTTCCCTTACTCTGTTAGTTTAGAAATCACAATTAATAAACCCCCAAAATTGGTTACTTAGACGAACCTAGTTTAGCAGACAAATTCCTACCTCTCTGTGGATTCGACCCGACTTCCCTAGCTATATTAGTTAGTTGGAACCAGTTGGTTTATTTTTGACAGGCACGCGACAGACGTGTCATTCTTCAATAAAGATTATGAAGTGGTTGTATCAAGAAATTTCAATTTAATTTTACATAAGACCCTAATGAACCCAAGTGAAATCTGTGCATAAGCGTTACATAGATACACATTAAATTGTCTACAAAGCTAAATTAAAGGGTAAATATGCTAAGATCCATATCATCATTGCTACACCTCATTGTGTGTATAATCAAGTTAGATGTTAAAACCAATTTCTAAATAGCTATTTAGAAAACAGTGTGTGTATGAGATAAGCACGAGGTTTTAATTAACACTTAAAATTGCAATGATCATTACAATTATGTGATGAGAAAATGGTTTCACTCGAGTTGTCGAGAAGCCATGAATGTACATGGATTTAAGTGGGAGTCAATATTGTCATGTTCAGACATGGAGATCAGTGGGAGAAATTGTATTTTGTGTTAATGTCATTGTGGATGACATGCTAACACTACCATCGATGAACGAGTGTTTTTGTTTTCAATTCTCGATGAAAGAAGACATGATGCATTCTAAAATTCCAAATCTATCATGATATAGGGAAATTTAGATTGGCACTTGGATAAGTATCTTATGATTGATAAGATTCTTTATCGCATTAATATCAACATAGGTTGAGGAGGTTATTCATTTTGATGAAAGTGGAATTACTATGAGAGAGTCATAGTCATTCACTGAACCCCATGAGTTGTTGATCACATGAAATCGATTGCTAATGTTTCCGCCATTAGAACGATCCTGTATGCCAATATATGCACATGCCATGATGAATCATATGCTTGGAGCATAATGAGTCAATAACAAGTTATTTCATATAAAAGTCATTTGAAAGCCTTCAAGAACATCAATTATAATTCCTCAGAAGGACTGAGGATCCGTTCTTGTGTTTGGACGACATACTAAATTGTGTTGAAGGGTTACAAAAACTCTAGTTTCCAAACCTATAAGGATTTATCGAAATCCTAGGCTAATTTTATTGACTCAGGAGTAAGTGACTAGAAAAATGTTTTAAAATCAACCATTGCAAATTCTACAAATGGAGTATGAGTATATTGTGATAAGGTGGTTCATAAAGGGACTATAGGTAGACCCTTCCAACAAGTCTTTTATCACAAGTTATATGATGACATGATACGAAAATTGCGCGGAAGCGGTTTAATAGAATAAGGAACAATTATGAAATAAGGATGTTTGCTTCAAAATCTGGTAAGATCTTGATACAATGGGATATTTGCGCGATCTAGACCTATAGATCGAACAATGGTGATTGAATCGCAAGACCTATTGCTATCAATCGGGTTAGAGTTTGAAACGCGTCAAACAATAACAGTTTCGGAACGAAACTCGTCGATCCTATGTTTCCAAAACTTGCAAACACAAACAAAGCAACAACTTTGATTTTAATTCAATCTTCAACGTTCTAAAATAAGCAATACAAAAGCTCCTTATATAGGAGTTAGGACCGACTCAAAACTGACCTAGAATACGAGCTAACACATGCCAAAACTGAGCAAACAACTAGCTTTAGAATTTCCAAAAAGAGACTGAAACTTACCTAAAACCGACTATGACAATATTGCCTTATTTTGTAAATAGGACTAAGAAATAATAAAATATTAAACTAATTACTAATTACTTGGAAATAATATTCTGAATAATAAGGCTAATTTACTAGGATATGATTTCCTATAGGCAAGAAATCTCGACACCACTTCCTTGGGCGCCAAGTAAAGCGTGAACCAGTGCTTTTTCTGGACATTCTATTGAACATCACTCGAACTGTTAATTTTGATCACTTCCAGCATTATTTCCGTATCATCCCCTCCCCCTTAGAAGAGAATCGACCTCAATTCTGGAAGTATAAGCCCGCCTGGATAAAAAATGAACATAAATTCGTTGCCAAGCCTCAACTCGTTCGTTTTTCCTCTTAATTTCAACAGTCTTTTGTGCCATAGCAGCTTGTGCCTTCCACCGCTCCACACTCCTTCCACAAGTTTTGAAATTCTACCACGAACCACTTCAGTTTTACATTCAAATTTCTCACCTTCAAGAGTTCTTCCAAGCTTGTCTTCTTGATGATTAGCAAGAGAAGAAGTAAGAAATTTTGTAACTTGAAGATCGACAACTTCCACTGGCTCTTCCTCGTCATAATCGTCAAAAATAGGAGGTGATGTCGGATCAAACTTAACATTCTCCTCGTAGGTGCTTTGACTTGAGAATACTCCCGACATGTCTTCTTCTTTTTGCCCCTTTTTTTTCAGTGTTTTTTTTTCGCGTATGAACAGTACCACGCTCGGTGAACAGTAACTTGTTTTTTTTATTTTTTATTTTTTATTTTTTTTTGTAACCGTCACACCTTGAATAACAAGTTACTAGAAACTTGTTCTTGAGATGCAAAGCCGATTAACCCTAAAACTACCTGCTTGAGTTTAACCCTTGAACTCCAATCGCAATCAGAAATTCAACTAATAACCTGGCTTTGACACGCCTAGGACCGTCTAGATTTAGGAAAATCAAGAGCCGAAGCTCTGATACCACTTATGATACGAAAATTGCGCGGAAGTGGTTTCAAAGAATAAAGAACAATAATGATAAAAGGGGATATTTGACCGATCTAGACCTATATATCATTCAATGGTGATTAATTTTGCAAAACCTATTGCTAGTTGATCGAGTTAATGTTTGAAAATACGTCAAACAAGAACTAGGGTGGGAACGAAACGCGTCGATCCAAATTCAACAATTGCACGCAGCAAAGTTTCTGTTTTTCTTAATCAATTTTCAATATTCTGACTAATACATTGGCAAATATTTTGTCTTTATATGACTCGAAAAAGGCTGTCTTTCAGGTCACACAAACTATCTTCTAAAGATATTATTTTCTAAATAAGATAACATAAATTAAGGAAGGAAATAACAACTAATTGCATAATAAAATAACACTAGATAATTGAGATCTCGTTTTTGTAGCAAGAAACATGCACCAACAACTTTATTTTGTATTATACTCCCTTTCTTCAAAAGAATCGTCCCGATTCTTAGAACCATGGAATCCACCGGGATCGAATACAATCCTAGCAAATTCAGATGATAAATTGACGATGAAGAACAGAAAGTTATGTGTGCAAATCATTAATTTCGTCTTCAGCTCATCATCTTCAATCTTCATTGATTTGCAACCATAATAATCATCTATAATCCTCTTGTGCCGTCTCAACTCGTGCCTTCTACCCCTCCACCCTCCTTGCACGAGAATAATTTCCACATTCACCTCATCCTTATAATCATCAAAAATAGGAGGTGATGTCGGATCAAATTTAACATTTTCTTCATAGTTGCTTTCAAACAAGAACACTCCTAACATTTTTTTTTTGCGGTTGAACAGAACCGCGCACGTGAACAATAACTTTTTTTTTTGCAACCCTCACGCCTTGAGTAACAAGTTACTTGAACCGTGCTCCTTGGATCAAAACTGATTAACCTTCGAACTACCTGTATGAGTTTAACCCTTGAACTCCAATCGCAATCAGAAATTCAACTAATAATTTGGCTTTGACATGCCTAGGACCGTCTAGACTTTGGAAAATCAAGAGCCGAAGCTCTGATACCACTTATGATACGAAAATTGCGCGGAAGCGGTTTCAAAGAATAAAGAACAATACTGATAAAAGGGGATATTTGACCGATCTAGACCTATAGATCGTTCAATGGTGATCAATTTCGTAAGACCTATTGCTAGTTGATCGAATAAATGTTTGAAAACGCGTCAAACTAAAACTAGGGTTGGAACGAAACACGTCGATCCAAATTCAACAATTGCACGCCGCAAAGTTTCTGTTTTTCTTAATTAATTTTCAATATTCTGACTAATACATTGGCAGCTATTCGGTCTTTATAGGACTCGAAAAAGGATGTCTTTCAGGTCACACAAACAATCTTCTAAAGATATTATTTGCTAAATAAGATAACATAAATTAAGGAAGGAAATAACAACTAATTACATAAAAAAATAACACTAGATAATTGAGATCTCGTTTTTGTAGCAAGAAACATGCACCAACAACTTTATTTTGTATCAATTGCCGAAGCTCTGATACCACTTATGATACGAAAATTGCGCGGAAGCGGTTTAATAGAATAAGGAACAATTATGAAATAAGGATATTTGCTTCAAAATCTGGTAAGATCTTTAAACAATGAGATATTTGCGTGATTTGGACCTATAGATCGAACAATGATGATTGAATCGTATGACCTATTGCTATCAATTGGGTTAGAGTTTGAAACCCGTCAAACAATAACAGTTTCGGAACGAAACTCGTCGATCCTATGTTTACAAAACTTGCAAACACCAACAAAGCAACAACTTTGATTTTAATTCAATCTTCAACGTTCTGAAATAAGCAATACAAAAGCTCCTTATATAGGAGTTAGGACCGACTCAAAACTGACCTAGAATACGAGCTAACACATGCCAAAACCGAGCAAACAACTAGCTTTAGATTTTCCTAAAAGAGACTGAAACTTA
Organism: Silene latifolia; assembly: GCF_048544455.1. Lineage (NCBI taxonomy): Eukaryota > Viridiplantae > Streptophyta > Magnoliopsida > Caryophyllales > Caryophyllaceae > Silene > Silene latifolia. Next base: position 85,433,508 of record NC_133529.1, read on the forward strand.
CCTAAAACCGACTATGACAATATTGCCTTATTTTGTAAATAGGACTAAGAAATAATAAAATATTAAACTAATTACTAATTACTTGGACTAATATTCTGAATAATAAGGCTAATTTACTAGGATATGATTTCCTTTAGAAGGGAAAAGCAATTCATAAAGTTGAACTGAATGGATACATGGTATATCCACTAAACCAAGCTTTTATTGCACTTTGACGAGTGTAAAATATACACTTTAGAATATATAATATGAAGTAGCAATATGGTATTGGCTATTCATATGTGATAATCGCATTTATCATTTGAGTTTCTTAAACTCGTCTATTACTTTGTTATATCCAAATAGGTTGTTAAGACAATATTGAACCCTATTAAAGTGACCTGGATTAACATAGTAATTGCCCCTGGTCACACATATGAGGTGACGTCTCTAAGTGACCAGAGTGTGAGTTGACTGATGGCAAGTTCAAGTGCCATAAGGTCATAAGAGATGACTAGTCGATCACATAGGCAGACTGTAAGAGACACTCTGTTGGGCAACGACCACTTATAGAGTTATGTTAATTCGTATAGCCTGGTCGTGGCGAGAGCTACTATAGTATTCTTTTGAGTCAATTCTTTGACGAGAGACTGTTCGCCCAAGTTGGCACAGTTTCTGAGTGACTATAAATTATGCTCTACGACTTTTGTAAATGAGGTCAAATAGGTATCTTTTGGGTCATGATGAGCTGTGGCTAGACAAAGGGAATAGTGCGATAGGAATTGTCCACGCCCTTGTCATGGTTATTTAAAAATCTCAGGGCCACTCGAGGAGTAGTGAACTGAAAATGCGTGGCCACGCTCGGAAGGTATCTACGGTAGATAATTCCGGTCAGACAGTTACTCTCCAGATTGAGGAAACCACTCTTGATATGATCACTTGCAAGAACGAGCTGCAAGACACCTTGCACTTAGTGGGAAATTGTAATAGGACAAGAGAATTGGTGACACACACTTGTCTCGGACAAGTGGGATATTGTTGGAGTATGTGTCCTCAAGAATAGTGCGATCACATTATTAAAACTTATGATAAGAATACACGAGGGATGATTCATTTTTATACGTCAACTGATCAACATTAATCAGTAATGATTGGCTGACTAGAGTTTGACATTACTATCGTTTGACGGTGGTGATCAGTTGATCCCTTAAGGTCACACCTAAAGGACGATTCCCTTAATAGATAAATTAATTAATTGTATATTGATACAGAGTAACTAATTCCTTAAAAATTGAACAATTACATATGTGAGTAAGAATATGAATTTTATTGTAATTCGATTAAATGAGATTCGTTTTAGTAAATAAAATGTTATATATTACTAAAACTTTGTTTATGAAACAATTAAATTAAGAATGATCGGTTAATTATAATTACAATATGTTGTAGATTATATTAGCATGAACCATTTTATATACTTGTAATCATGAATTACTACTCAATTGTTATATATAATTGTATTAATATATGTAATGATATTTAATTGTTAAATATGCATTTATATAATTAACAACATGTTACATGTCACATGTCACACATTATATGACAAAATGACAATTGACAAAAATAAAATGGACTCCATTTTATCTTTTTTTTAGCTGAAATGTGAGTATATATATTATATCAAAACACCAAGTTTCATATACAAGGATAGGGGTTCAAACCCCAGCAAGCTCATAAAAAAGAACCTTACAGCCAACCAGACTTAACACAAACCAGGCCTCACTACACTACAAGGCAGCTTAACCAGCCATTGGTCTTTGTGAGACGAGTCCAGGGCCGCCTTTACTGCACCCTCTTCTTCCTGCAACCTCCTCAATCTGAGCAGCTAACAATTCAGGCCTCAGAACAGAGTGTTGAAGTCTTGTATTGTTTCTCTGGTGCCAGACAGTGTAAAGATAGACATTGAATACCATTGCCATTGCTTTCCATTGTAGACTGTCTTTCCTACCATTCTGAAGCTCAGTAAGACTAGGAAAAGATCTCCCCAACCAGATAGCAAGAGCTTCCTTGATTCTGCAGCTGTAGCTACACTCATAGAACAGGTGAGTTATCGTTTCAGGTTGTTCTCCACAAATTAAACATAGGTTGTCCTCACAGAAGCCAAACTGGAATAGCCTGGCTTTGATATTTAACCCCTCCTGCAGACTCCATTTTATCTTATGGGAACTGGTTTTATGGGTTAATAAGGTTAGTTGGTTGATTGTTTTTATATTGTGGTAAACACAATGATTAACATCCTAGCCTAGACTACACCTTATTACATATTGAGAAGAACAACTCAAAAAGGAAATGGGCATGAATTAGCTCCTTTGGCCACCCCCCTTTCCCACCGGTTTTCCTCCCCCTTTTTAGAATAACAATTGTTGTTATTCTAAAACTATTCATTCTTATATTTTTACTTCTCTTACTTCTCTCACATTCTCCATTCTCTCTAAAATAGTTTTAGAATATAAATTGTTCAAAAATCTTATTAGATTACTATAGTAATAATATAAAATAATAAGATTAATTTAAGGTTTCTAATTTTTATATCTAGTTAATATATAATTAGAATTAAGGGGTTGTCTTGGTGCCATCAAGAGGAGAATATCTAATATTGGGTTTTTGGAGGATCATCCTTTAATTTATAGCTCAAGAACCTGTGAGAAGGAGTCCTCACTTGTGCCCTAAAAACCGATTTCTTCATATGTAAGGAACTTTGTTCTTACTTTTCTATTTATGTTATGTTATGCATGCACTTGATCAACATCTAATTTAATGAGTTAATTAGATAAATAATTAAAGAGTTTAATTAGAGGGTTTAGAATCGTTTCATCATGTTCAACTCCTTTTGAGTAAAGATATATTTGAGACTCTTGTGATCTGAAAACACCATAAAGGTCGCTCCATAAAGATAGTGCCTCCAAATCTTGAGAGAAAACACAACTGCACCCAACTCTAGATCATGTGTCAGGTAGTTCTCCTCATAAGGCTTCAATTGCCTAAAAGCATAGACAATGACTTTCCCATTCTGCATCAACACACATCCCAACCCATTCTTTGAAGCATCTATATACACCTCAATGTTCTCACACCCTTTAGGTAAAGCTAAGACTGTAGCTGTGGTCAAACACTCCTTTAATGTTTGGAACGCCGTTTCACAACTCTCATCCCACCGAAACCTGTTCTCTTTCCTCATCAATGCTGTCATAGGTCTGGCGATCTTTGAAAAGTCTTTCACGAATCGACGATAGTACCCTGCCAAACCCAGGAAACTCCTGATCTAAGCCACATTCTTTGGTGATTCCCACTTAGACACTGCGTCTATCTTTGTTGGATCCACAACTACACCATCCTTGGAAATCACATGCCCCAGAATAACAACTTCCTCGAGCCAGAACTCACACTTAGACAACTCTGCATACAGCTTATTGTCACACAAAGTCTGTAACACCAACCTCAAGTGCTCCTCATGCTCCTCCTTAGTCTTGCAATAGACTAAGATATCATCTATGAACACCTCCACAAACCGATCCAAAAACTGACTGAACACCCGGTTCATCAAATCCATAAACATTGTCGGTGCATTAGACAACCCAAACGACATCACCACATACTCATAGTGACCATACCTTGATCGAAAAGCTATATTTGGTATGTCCTCATCCGGAATCCTCGCGATGGTAACCTGATCTCAAACCAATCTTCGAAAAGACTCTTGCCCCACTCAACTGGTCAAACAGATCATCTATCCTTGGCAAAGGATACTTGTTCTTCACTGTAACACTGTTCAGCTCTCTGTAGTCGATGCACAACCTCAGGCTCCCTTATTTCTTTTTCACAAACAGAAGTGGTGCTCCCCATGGCGATACACTAGGTCTAATGTATCCCTTATCTATCAAATCATCCAACTGTTTCTTCAACTCCTCCAACACCTTAGGACCCATGCGGTACGGGGTCTTAGAGATTGGTCCCGTCCCTGGTTTCAGTTCAACACTAAAATATACATCCCTCTTTGGTGGCAAACCTGGTATCTCCTCCGGTAAAACATCTGGAAACTGTGAACCCCCGCAATAACGGTAAGAAAAATACAATAATAAAATGCGGAATTTTAGGAAATTTTTGAAACTTTTAAAGTTTAAAGCGCGGGTTCATTAAAATCCAAAACATAAATGAAGAATGCGGAAATAAAGTTAAGTTTATACAAACGTGATAGTCAAGGTGAGAGAAAATATATCCCTCGAATGACAAAATATAACAGGTAAGTCTAAGCAATCCTAATAAACCAACTACTAGTCCAAGGTTTAATTCTCGTTAGCCCACACGTCTTCTCCACGTAAGCATCTTCACAACCTGTCATTCATGTAAACATGAAGGCCACATTCAGTAGGGAGTAACTCAAGGTTCTCCCAGCTACAAAATGTCGAAACACAGATAAACAGGAACATATTAGAACATCATAAATATAACCATTTGATGCAAGCACTGAGACATGAGACTAAAATTCAAAACATGCGTAGTCAACCATAGATAAGGCATATGATACATACATATGAGACAATCCAACAAAAATGTCATAAACGATAATAGAACTACAAACACGATAGAATATCATATGTCACGGATAAACAAGATTACATAATAATAAATGTGAATGGAAACCATAGCCATGAACTTTGAAAACCAAATAACATACAATACGCGAAATGGGACTACTAACATCACATAATAAGCAAAGCATCCGGCTCAGAGGCTACCTTTAAAGCATGTCCGAGACACAAGTCCTTAAGTACCTTGGCTCAGCGGTTACATTTAAAACATGTCCAAGGCATGACCTCTAAAGTATCTGGCTCAGCGGTTACCTTTAAAACATGTCCAAATACAACAAACAACTGCCGACTCAGAGGTTACCTTTAAAACATGTCCGAGGAACAACACATAAAGTATCTGGCTCAGCGGTTACCTTTAAAACATGTTCAAATACTACAATCAAGTACCCGACTCAGATGTTACCTTTAAAACATGTCCGAGGTACAACACATAAAGTATCTGGCTCAGCGGTTACCTTTAAAACATGTCCAAATACTATAAACAAGTACCCGACTCAGAGGTTACCTTTAAAACATGTCCGAGGTACAACACATAAAGTATCTGGCTCAGCGGTTACCTTTAAAACATGTCCAAATACTACATACAAGTACCCGACTCAGAGGTCACCTTTAAAACATGTCCGACGTACAACACATAAAGTATCTGGCTCAGCGGTTACCTTTAAAACATGTCCAAATACTACAAACAAGTGCCCGACACAGAGGTTACCTTTAAAACATGTCCGAGGCACAACAAACAAGTATCTGGCACAACGGTTACCTTTAAAACATGGCCAAATACAACAAACAAATATCTGGGACGGGATTACTAATGTCACATTCATACTTATGGCTTGCATCTCACCATAAGTACAGATGAGAACATCAATCCCGACGATCATATCGCAACTAGAGGGCTTATAGCTCACCTCTAGTATCCCATAGGATCAAGACTCACAAACGAACAATACAAGACATTATTTAAAATACGACTCACTAAAAGTAACTTTTTATAATAAATATTTCATACATCTATTATATTAATAAATATTTCACTTCATAATTTAACATGCCGGTTAAATAAAATAAATAAAATATAACAAGTGGTAATGGATAATTTACGTCATGTGAAAATTTACAGAATAAAATGAAACCGACACAAGTAGCTCATTTGTATACATTCCCATGATAATAGGTTGGCCCGTCTAAGGAGAAACCTACCAATCCAACACATGAGATAAAATGAGTCCAAAATTTAAAATAGTGTGAGCCAACGAATTACATGTTGGTGAGCCCAACAGCAATACTCACAAAAATGAAACGGCAAGCAGAAGAAAAATAAGGGGAGAGCACAGTTCATTTACTTTCCCCCTGTACCCACTCAAAACAGTCCTAAGGATGGTATAAAACAGGACTCCGACAGTCCAAAACCCGAGTTTTCCAAGCGGAAAAAATCGAATAAACAGGTAACGACTTTAGCGTAAATACATAAGCAGGAAAACCGATCCGAGGGACCATTAAATCCGCCCCAAAACTGAGAATGAAAATGGTAAAACGGAGGGTAAAACAGGGGTGAGCAGCCAGCAAATATACGATTTCAGACAGACAACAAAAGACAAATTCTAGACGGAAAGAGTACAACTTAAACAAGGATATACACCGTCCAAATTCCCGCCATGAGTAAACCCAGAAAATCAGCAAGCAAGGTACACAGATCCTCGAAAAGACAACAAGCAACACTAGCTTCATAGACGGCTACATCATGAAGATTAAGCCATGGAAACGACTAATATCCAAATAAACTGACCCCAAGCTCCACGAAATTAACTCCACACATGAGGAAACACATAAAGATTAAAACTTGATGATAAACACAGTAAAAACCGAGACAAGGGACGAAATTTTGACACTTGTCGATTAACCTATCACCGTTACCTTATAACTTCTTCAACGAACCCGATTCTGACTCAAAGCTACTCCAGACCATCTAAGCTTGCACCTAGACATCACAAAACACGAATTTAGGAAGGAAATTCGAGCCATAAAAGGAACGGCGGAACAGAAACAGAGGGCAAGATGGCGTCTTTCTTACATACAGAGAAGGAGGACGAGAAGAGGAAGCTAGACGTACAAAAATTATGGAATGTGGTTGAGAAATGGGGTCGGGATCTAAGGTTGAAGGTGACGGAAATGATGTTGCAGTTTTATGTTGTTGTTACAGGTGAATGTTGCTGCTGTTCTTTGATATCAAAAAAGAAGGAAGGAGGGGATAGGGTGGGGACGGTATGGGAGTATAATAATAATAATCAATAATAATAATAATAATAAATAATGATAATAATAAGATTATATATATAAAAGTAGAGTGTAAGTGGGTAGGTGAGAGTGATGTGTTTTCGGAAACGGATTGTTCCGAATTGAAATAGTTTCACATATGAAAATGTGACGGTCTATTGCTCGACGGAAATTCGTCATCATCCTACTATAATTTAGGACGGAAGTTTACTATTATTAATAATAATATTATTATTACATTATTATTACTATCTGACTAAAATACGTATTTTTATATAAATTAAGCTTTAAAATTATAGATTTAATAAAAATTATGTTTAAAATGAATTAATTAAATTAAATAATTTAAATATATGAAATAAAGTAATTAAACGGTTAAATAAATTTTAAATGTCAAAATGAGAAATTCGCGGGTGTTACAATCACCCCATCTTTTAAAAAGTTGCGCCCTCGAAAATTGAAAGTAAAAATGAAAAGTTATAAAAATAAAGCTGGACTCTTTGAAATTGGTAAGTAAAATATTAAAAGGTTACTTATTGTAAAAATTAAAATTCTTTCAAAAGTTTTAGGTAGAATTTTCCAACAGAACCCGATTCTCATCAAAGGAACGTAAGTGTTCTCGTTGCGCATTCAAGAACATCGCATTCCTAATCAAAGACTAGGTCAAATATCAAATCATTTGCAGAAATCCAAAATCAAAATACTTTCAAAAATATTTATGAAGAGTTTTCCCAAAGGTATAAGTCTCCTTCATGAAACGAAATTGCTCTTGTCGTGGACACAAGAGCGCTAACTTTCCAATTTCAAAGACAAGTTTAAAACAAAATCATTTGCCGACAAGTGTAGAATAAGTTATTAAACGTCTCTAATAACGAGTTCTAACATCCTATCAACGTTAAAAACCCATTGAAAATGACAATCCACTCAAATTTTTTTTGCAAAAGCCAAAATAAAAATAAAAGTTTCACTTTTAAATTCAAAAAGGAGTTAACTTCTTGAAAATATAACATTAAACTTTGACAAAGAATCATAAATAAATCAAAGTTAGTTAGAAATTGAGCAAAATTAAAAGTAACTGAAGTTTAGCAATTAAAAATCAATAAAAAGAAGTTATACTCAAAGAACAAAAGAGAATTAAATCAAATTTTCATTTTTCAAATCTTTACAAATAGGTAAAGTTTTGTAATATCAACATAAATTTTTAACAACGAACCAAAAATGATAGCTTGAAATGTTTAGAAATTGTACAAATTGAAAAGTAACTTTGACATCATAATTACAAAGTACGCTAAGAGGATCCAAACTTAACTAACAAAAGAGCTATGACGAACTTCCTAGGTGTAAGAATTGAAATAAGCTCAACAAGGATGTCAAAGATAGAATTTTTCATAAGCTTCTAGATTAGAATTCGAAAGGGAAAGCACAACCGAAAGAATAGGAGCTGCACATACGATAAAGCTTATGGTCAAGGAAAAGGGAAAGGTACAAAGGTGAGTCGAGAGGAAAAAGTTACAAAAAGAATTCCAAGGGTAAGACGGAATGAACGATAAAAGAGAAACTCTGAAGGTAAAACAAAAAGGAGTTTAGAAGAAGGATGAGTATCACGGAATAAAAGTAATGCAAGGTTGATTAAGGATAGAAAACACACCCGTAACGATGCCGGGAGGAACGGCGGCTCCGACTTGATTCTCGACACGAACGACTCTTCTTGGCTCAGCCTCCGGATCATGAGGAGGAGAAGTCTTCTTCTTCTCGGGGCAATCCTTGATGAAATGACCGGGCTTCTTGCAAAGGTAACACGTCAAGGGCATATCATATCATCCAAATCCGGGGTGGTAAGCTTGCCTACACTTGAAGCACTAGCAGGTCTCCTCAGGGTTGTCTTCCGACGAGGGAGCTTGTCCACCCTGCACTTGTCCACTTGGTACTTGTCCTCTTGGAAAGGGCTTCTTCTTCTTGTTAGCAGATGACGAAGATGAAGGCACAAAGGATCTCTTGCCACGGGAATTAGGACGATGATCGACTTGAGCATTGGCATATTGTTGATTCCGGAGAATTTGAGTAAGGGCTCCCATGATAGTATTCTCTACCTTGGTTGGTCGCACCATCTTCTCAAGACACCAAATAAATCAATCAAGTTAGCACCTAACAAATAACATACACAAAGAGACTACCAACTTAGGTCCTTAGTTCTACCCATCTCTCATTCATTATTCAAGGGTCAAGTTTAAACTAAGTTTGGGGTACACGTGTGTGCGTCGGAAGCAACAAAGGCTCTGATACCAACTGTGAACCCCCACAATAACGGTAAGAAAAATACAATAATAAAATGCGGAATTTTAGGAAATTTTTGAAACTTTTAAAGTTTAAAGCGCGGGTTCATTAAAATCCAAAACATAAATGAAGAATGCGGAAATAAAGTTAAGTTTATACAAACATGATAGTCAAGGTGAGGGAAAATATATCCCTCGAATGACAGGTGAGTCTAAGCAATCCTAATAAACCAACTACTAGTCCAAGGTTTAATTTTGCTAGCCCACACGTCTTCTCCACGTAAGCATCTTCACAACCTCTCATTGATTTAAACATGAACGCCACAGTCAGTAGGGAGTAACTCAAGGTTCTCCCAGCTACAAAATGTCGAAACACAGATAAACAGGAACATATTAGAACATCATAAATATAACCATTTGATGCAAGCACTGAGACGTGAGACTAACATTCAAAACATGCGTAGTCAATCATAGATAAGGCATATGATACATACATATGAGACAATCCAACCAAAACATCATAAACCATAATACAACTACAAACACGATAGAATATCATATGTCACGGATAAACAAGATTACATAATAATACATGTGAATGGAAACCTTAGCCATAAACTTTGAAAACCAAATAACATACAATACGCGAAATGGGACTACTAACATCACATAATAAGCAAAGCATCCGGCTCAGAGGCTACCTTTAAAGCATGTCCGAGATAGAAGTCCTTAAGTACCTTGGCTCAGCGGTTAGCTTTAAAACATGTCCAAGGCACAACCTCTAAAGTATCTGGCTCAGCGGTTACCTTTAAAACATGTCCAAATACTACAAACAAGTGTCCGACTCAGAGGTTACCTTTAAAACATGTCCGAGGCACAACAAATAAAGTATCTGGCTCAGCGGTTACCTTTAAAACATGTCCAAATACTACAAACAAGTACCCGACTCAGAGGTTACCTTTAAAACATGTCCGAGGTACAACACATAAAGTATTTGGCTCAGCGGTTACCTTTAAAACATGTCCAAATACTACAAATAAGTACCCGACTCAGAGGTTACCTTTAAAACATGTCAGAGGTACAACACATAAAGTATCTGGCTCAGCGATTACCTTTAAAACATGTCCAAATACTACGAACATATACCCGACTCAGAGTTTACCTTTAAAACATGTCAAAGGTACAACACATTAAGTATCTGGCTCAGCGGTTACTTTTAAAACATGTCCAAATACTACAAACAATTGCCCGACTCAGAGATTACCTTTAAAACATGTCCGAGGCACAACAAACCAGTATCTGGCTCAGCGCTTACCTTTAAAACATGGCCAAATACAACAAACAAATATCTGGGACGGGATTACTAATGTCACATTCATACTTATGGCTTGCATCTCACCATAAGTACAAATGGGATTACTAATGTCACATGCCGGTTTAATAAAATAAATAAAATATAACAAGTGGTAATGGATAATTTACGTCAGGTGAAAATTTACAGAATAAAATGGAACCAACACAAGTAGCTCATTTGTATACATTCCCATGATAATAGGTTGGCCCGTCTAAGGAGAAACCTACGAATCCAACACATGAGATAAAGTGAGTCCAAAATTTAAAATAGTGTGAGCCCACGAATTACATGTTGGTGAGCCCAACACAATTACTCACAAAAATGAAACGGCAAGCACATGAAGAAAAATAAGGGGAGAGCACAGTTCATTCACTTTCCCCCTGTACCCGCACAAAACAGTCCTAAGGACGGTATAAAACAGGACTCTGACAGTCTAAACCCCGAGTTTTCCAAGCGGCAAAAATTAAATAAACAGGTGACGACTTTAGCGTAAATACATAAGCAGGAAAACCGATCCGAGGGACCATTAAATCCGCCCCAAAACTGAGAACGAAAATGGTAAAAGGGAGGGTAAAACAGGGGTGAGCAGCCTAGCAAATATACGATTTCTGACAGACAACAAAAGACAAATTCGAGACGGAAAGAGTACAACTTAAACAAGGATAAACACCGTCCAAATTCCCGCCATGAGTAAATCCAGATAATCAGCAAGCAAGGTATACAGATCCTCGAAGAGACAACAAGCAACACTAGCTTCATAGACGGCTACATCATGAAGATTAAGCCATGGAAACGACTAATATCCAAATACACTGAACCCAAGCTCCACGAAATTAACTCCACACATGAGGAAACACATAAAGATTAAAACTTGATGATAAACTCAGTAAAAACCGAGACAAGGGACGAAGTTTCGACACTTGTCGAGTAACCTATCACCGTTACCTTATAACTTCTTCAACGAACCCGATTCTGACTCAAAGCTACTCCGGACCATCCAAGCTTGCACCTAGACATCACAAAACACGAATTTAGCAAGGAAATTCGAGCCATAAAAGGAACGGTCGAACAGATACAGAGGACAAGATGACCTCTTTCTTACATACAGAGAAGGAGGACGAGAAGAGGAAGCTAGAGGTATAAAAATTATGGAATTTGGTTGAGAAATGGGGTCGGGATCGAAGGTTGAAGGTGACGGAAATGGTGTTGCAGTTGTATGTTGTTGGTAGAGGTGAATGTTGCTGCTGTTATTTGATTTTGAAAAAGAAGGAAGGAGGAGATAGGGTGGGGACGGTATGGGAGTATAATAATACGTATTTTTATATAAATTAAGCTTTAAAATTATAGCTTTTATAAAAATTATGTTTAAAATGAATTAATTAAATTAAAGAATTTAAAAATATGAAATAAAGTAATTAAACGGTTAAATAAATTTTAAATGTCAAAATGAGAAATTCGTGGGTGTTACAATTTCCACCACTAGTATCTGATTAGCTGTCGAACTCACCTTACTATGGTCTTTCACATGGCATTGAATCAGAGGACATCCTTTCCTCAGATAAGACTTAATGTCACCGCTGCAATCACTTTGACCTTGGGTTTGATAACAAAACCACCCTAAGACACACTAACTCCCTTAGGACCTCTAAAAGAGACTCTCTTTTGGTGACAATCTATTCTAGCCTTGTACTTACCTAACCAATCCATACCAACTATCATCTCAAAACCATCCATAGGAAACTCTAACAAATCCACTGAAAGGTCAACCTGCCAAATATCATAGATACACTCTTATACAACCTCCCACAAGATACTGACTCACCCGATGGTATAAAAACCTCATCTTTTACCGGCTCAAACTCTCTCAAACCCAAAAGCATAGCATGACTCGACGATACAAAATAATGTGACGCCCCAGAATCAAACAAAACAAAGGTAAAAACACCATTAACAACAATGGTACACGTGATCACGTGAGCATCATCCTCAGCAGCTTTCTTGTCCATCATAAATAACTTGCCACTGGTCTTTTGTCCACCTCCCTGGACTGTATTAGCAGAAGTACATGGTTTGACAGCTGACCCCTGGTTGTTGTTAGCTGCCGGTTTCGGATAAGAGTTACCGCCATTGCGGCTAGATCCACCGTTGTTGTTACTCTGACCTCCATGGTTGCTCCATGACCCAATCAGTCTGTTGCTAGCATAACTCTGAGGTGGGCCCTGAGAGAAACTCCCCTGTGACGGCCTCTGAAAACCTCTTCCCACAGTACTATTACACTCATGTCTCTTGTGGCCCATATCGCCATAGTTGTAACAAGATATACCCCAACTGCTACTACCACCATCACGACCACGCCCATAGGAAGTTCCACTACTAAACCCCGATCCCGATGAGTAAGCCCTCGCCTGGTTGCGGTTACCCCTATTGTAACTGGACTGACCACCACCCTCACTCTCAGCCTTCCTCTTCTCGGTACCCTTCTCCTTGTTTTCTTTGGCCATTTCGACCAACCTCTCAGCCCTCCCTACTCGCTCATAAACTTCCTTAACATCTGTAAGGACCCCGACTGGTAGCTTCTCCATTATCTTGTAAGTCAAGCCCATCTGAAACCTCAGTGCCAAGTTCTCTTGATTCAGCCCCATATCCTCTGCATACCTCGACTTCTCATTAAACTTATGATAGTACTCAGCCACCGTCATATCCGGAGTCATCTAAAAGTAATCAAACTCCTCCCTCAGCTTACTACAAACATGTTCAGGTACAAACTCCCGGCACATAGCTCTCTTAAACTCACTCCATGGTATCGTTGACTTACCCTGCTTCACATACAAGTCTAGGGCACTCTCCCTTACCTTGTCCCACCACTCTCTCACAACATCTCTCAATTAGAACGCAACTTGTTTCACTTTGAAGTCCTCGGGACAGTGAACCACATTCAAGATGTTCTCCATCTCCCTATGCCAATTATCGAGCAAAATTGGCGCACCGGTACCCATATACTCCTTTGGGTTGAAGCGGGCTATCGTAGTGCTCATCTTGGCAAAGTCCACCCGGCTTCTTTGTCTTTCCCAAACTTTTTCAGGGCATCGATAAGCGCATCTTAAAGATCTCATCTACACTCATCTCTTGCGCCCTAGTGTACAAAGCAGATCTCTTTGGCGGCATCTTTAAGCTATAAGAGGAGAGACAAACGTAAATGCAGTGTAAAACCCAGGGTTTTACAACAAAACTAGAGTTGTTTGCAGGAGGCACTAAAAATATCAAATGACCCTTAAAAATCCTTAATTTTTGTGACAATTAAGTTTAAGGGCTGAACTAAAACTGTGCCAAATTTCAAGATTTATGCTAAAGTTTAGGTATTTTTAAGACTGCTCAGAATCTGCCTGCTCAGGAAATTGCAGACAAAGGACGGATTGTAGTGATTGGACTGAATTGATTTAAAAAGAGATATAGTTAAAGCCCTAAACTCCCACAGAATTCTCACAGGAATTTTAAGAGATTAACTTAAGTAAATATAGACTCAGAATCCACAGTTAACACAGGATTAAAAGTCTATATTTGCACAACATAATTAACATGAACCACGGTCAAGCACGGGTTCAAATTAATTATGTTAGACTGACTTTTATCAATTAGCCACAGAGATCACAGGCAGGGACGTAGCCAGAACGGAATTGTAGGTGGGGCCGAAATTAGTCTTTGGTCTTTAATATCTCATATTTTACATGTTACGTAAGGGATGCATCCTTGTGTAGTCGAACACGCGACCTCTAGATTAAGTTTTCTTATTAGAAAAGTTTTAGCCAACTATGCCACTAAAGTTAGATGATATTCGTGCTGTTTTCTAATAAATATAGAAATTCAAAAAAGGACCCCGGGCCAAGGCCCACGTTGGCCCTAACCTAGCTACGTCATTGATCACAGGCTAATTATCAGGCCATGACTCAAACTACTGTTTAAACACAAGTTTAAAGGTTTTGAAAGAAGTCTCAAGGCTAAATTTCATTCAAAAATAATCTTCATCAAATAGTTGAGACACAGGTCCTTATATAGGCCTTGTCTTACATTACAATTCGGATAACCTAGCATCCAAGGGCCAAGATCTCTTTTAGGGTGAGTAAAAACAACATTAAATATATTATAAGCTAGAATTGAGGTAACTAAGTGAAAATTAAAAAGCAATGGGGTAAAACTCACTGAAACAAAGCAGGATGCAGATTGATATTTTTCCATTATGCACAGGTTGCTGTTATCTTGTTGGCTAGCTGGGTACTTTCTAAAGTCAAGGCTTCTCGTAGTTTTTCTGTAGTTAATTTCATGGAAGAATGGTGCAGTGGTCCTGATCGTGGGCGTGTCGTTGTACACCCAATCAAACACATTTATAATACTCAACAAACAACTAGTTAGCGGTAAGTCGAGGTCGATCCATGGGACGGTGTGCTTTGGGTTCTAAGTCTATCTATCTCCATTTATGCTAGTGTCACAATTTGGTTGGGTTTGTAGTTGTGTCTAGACTAATGCAAGAAATAAAGTAAAACAAGCAATAAAGGGAAAGATGTAAACAAATGATTAAAAGTGCTAGGATATCATGGGGTCATAGGGGATTCATGGTGTTGATCATACAAACATGTTTACATGGTTGCAAGCAATTAATGTTGTGGGGGAACCGAGTTGGGTTATATCTTACGGTTCTTAGGAAGAGTTGGGTCCCGGAGCCGAATCGATTAGATTGTACAACACCTACAAGTCGACTTACTTTCCCCCTAATCAACTTCTATGCATGGTCTAACAAGACTCGAGTTGGTTTATATCTTACAAGTCAAGTTGAGTAGATAAGAGATGGTTGTAAATGCAAGGATTCATAGGCTTAGCATTTCATCAAACATAACATGTGCATAAAGTTGACATCACAACAAGCAAGCAATTTAATCATGTGAACATATTAGATTAAGCATGAATCAATCCCATGTTGGTTTTCCTTAATTACCCACTAATCCTAGCTAAGAGACTACTCACTCATTATCATGCGAAACATGTCATTAATGGTGTCAGTTATCACAACAAGTATAAACATGATAATAGAATGAAGAAATGAACAATAAAGATTAAAGAGTAAAAGGAATTATACCAAACTTGAGATGATCCAAATAATAAAGCAAGAATAAAAGAAGAAACTTGATTGATTGATGAAGGGTTGTCAATCCTCCAATAATAACCCAATAATCTTCAATTACCCAATAATAAACTTGAATAATAAACTTGAACAATAATTAAGGAGAGATTAGTGTGTAATTTATGGAAAGATTAAATGATAATTTATTCTAATTTACTCCTAATCTAATCTAAGAGAATTTCCTCCTAAAAACCACACACTTGATTAATTACAAAGATGGGGTATTTATAGTGGAAATTAGGTGGATGCATTTAGGGTTAACTAAGGCTAAAATAGTAATTACACTTTTTAGATTGAGCAAGGAGGAGCCGGTATTTTTCGAAGGAAGGGCTTCTTTCTTTGTAGCTTGGAGAAGACGAAATTGTGCTGTGGAGGAATCCGTGCGGATTGGTGTCGGGACGGGCGGATTCAGGTAGGGGAATCCGGGCGGATTCTGGGAGAAGACGGGCGGATTGTGGGGAATCCGGGCGGATTGTGGTAGGGGAATCCGGGCGGATTGTAGGGAATCCGGGCGGATTCTCTTCCAGCGAAATTTCTTGTTTTTCCCAGCCAAAAGACGGGCGTCTTGTAGGGAAGACGGGCGTCCTGAGGAAGACGGGCGGATTTGTCTCGGGACGCGCGGATTCCCGAACAGCTTCTTTGTTTGACCTCGGATTGTAAAACGGACTTCATTTTCTCATCCGGACTCCTATTGGAGTGATTCAAAAGCCTAGATCGCTTGATTTTTCGACGCCGTTCCATCTAACATATTTTCATAGCCAAAGGAGCAACTCTTGGTTTGCGTTCCGAGCAATTTTCTTCATGAATGGCTTCCTTGCTTTTCCTCCTTGCTTTAAACCTTATGACCCTTCTATATACTCTTTATTCCTACATCATTGGTCATCATTCTTGCCTCCTCTTCATACTAGTCCATCTAATATCATCAATAAGCTTCCAAATATGCACGAAAGACGGTAATTTCCGCCTTATTATCTCCTTTTCTACAAAACATATGAAATGCGATAGAAAAGCAAATAGGAAGGTTTTGACGGATAAAATGGCCATGAAATGCTATAATAGTATGCAAAATAGGCTCAATTAGGGGACTAAATGTGCGCAAATAATGTTCACATCAAATATCCCCAAACCGAACCTTTACTCGTCCCGAGTAAAGAGGTGACTAAAACTAGACCTTTATTTAAACTATCCTAATAATATAACCGATATGAGACAATTAGCGGGTCTCACTCCGCCTCTTCAACTCACAACAAGACAACCATGAGGTAGGATGCCTTCTTGCAAGGCAAGATGGGTCTTGCCAAAATGGCGACACATCCAAACATTAAGCACACAAAATCAAGTAATGGATGCATCTACAAAAGGAATAGCCACTTCCTCATCAAGTGGCGGAGGCACTAAAGAGGAGCAAATTTAAGAGCATGTAATCCTTCACAAATACTAGTTCGACAAATTACTAAGGCTAAGAGGATGGCACTAAATCACCTCCAAATGGTGTTAAACTAGACTACTTTCGTCCTCAATTTCCAAATGCTTTCGTCAAGGGCGATCGGATGGTGGTGGAATTATGATCCCTATGATGCTAGTAGCATATGACATGACATGTCTCGAATTCTCTACAAAAGTAAAGGTCATAGATCGTCCCAAGCTCGACCAAGTGGCTTGACAAAAAGGCTTTTTGGGAATGAAGTGCTCAAATCTTTATACACAACGGGTGGATATGACTAGTATTCAAAATTGTCCTCATTTCGACTTCACATTTCAAAAATTTAAGATGGGGTTTGTCCCTTCCGGGCTAGTGTCCTTTGCTTTCGCCAATCGCTTATTAGGCAACCGGTTAACCTCTAGACAATAGCTTTTCGGGGTGATAGTCACTCTGTCTCTGGGCGGCAGAATTCACAACCGTGTGGGGGCCCAATTCAATGGATCCCGCACCAAAGCACATCGAAGTGGTACGCCTCCATCAAAACAACTTAAAATTTCTCAACATTCAACAATTCATAACATTTTAGGTTTCTTTGGCATTAAATTACTTCCACATGACAAAATTCTTTGAAATGAGCACTTCAAGCTTATTGATAGAAAATATTTTTGGGTTGCCTTACCACAAGGTCAAACAAGGTCACCTAGACAAGTTAACCAAGTCTACATCGCATCACGGGGTTGGATAGGTGACTCACATGCAAACCCTTGACTAGGCTTTGGGTCATGGGTCAAAAGACACTAGTATGACACTATCTAGGGTGTTTTACAACCATTCTAGTAGGCAAAGTCTTAAGTTGAACAAGTATTTGTAATGGCTTAGTTGCTCTTGTCAAAGTTCCTAATTAGGCATTTTTCAAAACTTTTTATCTAAATGCAACTACATGCTATGATGCAACTAATATAAACATCCTAATGCAAGTGATTCTATCAACTAATATGACATGTAAACTAAATGCAAGTCCTAAGTTCACATTGTTATACCGCATTAAACAAAATAAAGCCACATAGTCATTAACATAAAGAGGAAAAAGGAGATTGGAAAGATCATACCATGCGGTCTTCAATATCCTCATGTCTCGGATGTGGCGTAGTCGATCAATGTGAACAAGGATGAACAAACACAATATATACAAGACTACACTACAAAGGAAATAAACTTGTTTTTGGTTTTTCAATTTTTCAAATTTTTATGGGTTTTGTTTTCATGAAATTAAAAGACATATTTTTGTATTTTTCAAAAATTTTCAATTTTTATGCATTTTGGAATATAAATTCCCATCCCCCACTTTATTTTGGACATTGTCCTCAATGTACATGTAGGAGTAGGAATGAAAAAGAAATACATGTTTTTGGATTTTTGATTTTTTGAAATAAAGTACAAAAGCAATGATATGGTATGAATGAATGCATGCTCTAACTAAATGCAATTCTATATGACATATATAACAAATGAATGTAATCTAAACTATACTATATGATGCATGATTTCTAGTAAATTATGGTCACCTATGATCAAACCTCCCCAAACCGATTTAAACACTATTTCTAATGTAGAAATGAATAGGTTTGGCCATTATTGACAATGCATGAATTCTAGTCTATATGCAACTATCAACATGAATCATGTGAGATATATTACAATGCAACTATATTATATGAACTAGCTAATGTGAATGCAATATGAAATATAATACTAATGCAAGCTAAATGTAAATGTATATAACTAAATGCAAGTGTAAATGTAATGCAAAGTCAAAGGAAAGGGTATCTTACAAATGGTGGTTTGAGGTAGGACTCCACCAAACTCATTCCTTGTTGCCATGGTTATTGATCTTGTCCATGTTGCTTAATGCTCTCAATAACCGGTCAAAGGCTTGAGCACAATCCTCAAATAAGCATGAATAAGGTTTGTTCCAATTCAAGATGCAGCTTGGCCAAGGGAGCTTGTCACTTATTCTCTTCTTCACCTTACCCTTAGCACTTGATCTTTTGCAATGCTTCAAACCAACAAGCCCATGATTCTTGTCAACATAAGGTATGAAGTGTGGTTCATATTCGTCCGGAGACTTCCACTTACCACCTTCTCCTTCAATTTTTGTGATGATGATAGCATTTGGGTTTTTCAATCCTTCTAAAGTCGAAGGAGAATTCTCATAACATTGATGGCCGGATACCTTAGAAGTTGACATTGTGGGTGCCAAATTTCCACAAGTAGCTTCACGTGCAAGTTTCTCTTTGAGTTTTTCCACCAAGTACCCCTTGTATGATGCTTTGACCTTTTGAAGAAGGTCCACCATATCCTCTCCAACAATCATTGGCTCCATGGTAGGTGCCAAGTAGTCTTCGTGGACAATAGGGAAGGGACATTCATCTTCATAATAAGATATCTCAAATATTTCTGCTTTACTAATTCTAGTCAATAAATTTAAAGTAGTGTTGTTACTTCCTTATTGTTTCTTTCCTAATCTTAGCAAGATTGTAATAAGACAATTTGCCATATTATGGTTCGGTTTCCTTATCAGTTTAGGCGTATGATTTAGGGAAGTCTAGGGAGTTTGAGGTCGGTTTCTATTTAGTATAAATAGGGGTGTTATGTATTCAGTTTTTATATACATCTAAGTTTGAGAATCAATACAAGTTTTCTTGTTGCTTATTGCTTGCGAGTTTTAAGTGTTATTTCTTTCTTGCGAGGGAGAGATTAGAGTGTGAGTTTATCCTTGCGAGGTGAGAGTCACAAAAACCAGTGGTGTGTTGCAATCAAGTTCCTTGCGAGGGAGGAGAGAGTGATCACGTCATATCCTTTTATATTTTCGTTCATTATCATACAAAAACAAAAAATAATGAGTTCAATTTATGCTGCGTATTTTACAACATAAAACGAACAGTCCAACATACTGTTCTAATCCTAAAAACCGAGTAGATTTTACATCAAATTGGTTACCAGAGCCAGGTTATTGATTCGTTTCTTAACAAATTAATCTTGGTAAGTGAAGATGCCAGGAGACGCCGATTCCAGCGAGGGTAGCGGTGACGTTACAAGCACGCTTCAAACTGAAGTAGATGAGATGAGGGAAGCTATGGTTGAATTAAAATATATGATAAAGAACCTTCCAATTGGACGTGGTAGAGAACGAAGTCCAAGTCGAAGTAGATCACGAGGTTCAGATTCTGATGATGCAATTTCCAAACCTAAGAAGGAAAGCAAGAACGATGATGATCGAGGTCTAAAGCTTGACATACCTGATTTCAATGGAGATTTGGATCCCGAGAAGTTTTTCGATTGGATTAGGCAAGCTGAACGAGTTTTTGAGTACAAGGAGTATGATGAGCATAAACAATTCAAGGTAGCTATTCTAAAACTTACTAAATATGCATCATTGTGGTATAAAAACTTGAAAAAACAGAGAAAGCGAGATAAGAAAGGCAAGATTGATACTTGGGAGAAACTAAAGAAGCACCTTATGAAGAGATTCTTACTAAGAGACTATCAGCAAGAAAACTACCTAAAGTTGCAATCTTTATCACATGAAAATCTGTCCGTGGCCGAGTATATCTAAGAATTCGAGAGGATGACGATTATTTGTGATCTTGAAGAAAAGGAAGTGCTTAGAGTTGCAAGATTTACCAAAGGAGTTACGCCATCAATTGCTACTAGAGTCGAAGTTCAGAATTATGATGGGTTCGATGATGTTTGTAGATTGGCTCTAAAGTTTGGAAAGCAAGACAAGACACGAAAACCCTATGCTTATTCAAAGGGTGCAAGTTCTGGTTCGAGTTATTATTCAAAATCAATATCTAGCAAGCCAAAAGAAGTTGTGAAAGAAGATGTGAAGGACAAAGGTAAGGGAGTCATGGAGCCTAAAAGTAACTCATTGAGGCATTGTTTCAAATACCAAGGCTATGTACACATAGCAAATGAAAGTCCACAAAAGCGAGCACTCACCGCTAAAGAATTACGCAACATGGTTCTAGAATTCGTTCAAACTGAACAGTCTACAGAACTATCTGATATTGAGGAGAACGAAGAAGAAGGTGTGTCCTATGATGTTGAGCCATTAAGTGAAGAGGAGTGTTTGGTAATTCGTAATCTTCATTTGGGAACAACTCCGGTTGAGCTGAACAAAGGGAGCAAATATTTCACACTCGTTGCAAGGTACATGCTAAAATTTGCAATCTAATAATTGATAGTGGTTCATGTACCAATGTTGTGTCAAAAGAATTGGTTGATGAGTTGAAATTAAAAACCAAGAATCATGATAGACCGTATAAAGTGCATTGGTTGAATGGAGACAATGGAATTCAAGTAAGGAAGAAAACATTTGTTTCTTTAAGCATGGGACCTTATAATGATGATATTTGGTGCGACATGATTCCTATGTTTGCGTGTCATATTCTATTTGGACGACCGTGGCAGTTTGATGGAAAGGTTGAGCATGATGGAAGAACTAACATATATAGTGTGACCAAAGGCAAAACAACATTTAATTTGAAGCCTTTATCACCTAATAAAATCAAGGAGCTAAAATCAAAGAATGGGAGCTTATTCATGGAAGCTCGTGAGGTTGAAGAAGTTCTAGCTCATAGAGAACAAGCCTAAGTTCTTATGGTTCGAGATTTGGAGACCAATGGTGAAAGTAGTAGCCGTGAAGTTCAAGGGGTTTTGAAAGTGTTTTGTGATGTATTTCCCGACGCGTTGCCGGTTGGATTACCTCCATTAAGAGGTATTGGACATCAAATTGACTTAATTCCAGGAGCTCAATTGCCAAATAAACCAGCTTATCGTTGTAATCCCGAGGAAGCAAAAGAATTACAAAGGCAAGTACAAGAATTGATTGAAAGGGGTTATGTTCAAGAAAGTTTGAGTCCTTGTGTCGTACCAGCTCTATTGGTGCCAAACAAAGATGGGACGTGGAGAATGTGTATCGATAGTAGAGCCACTAACAATATCACAATCAAATATCGATTTCCAATGCCGAGGTTGGATGATATGTTAGACGAGTTGAGTGGATCACGAGTATTTTCGAAGCTTGATTTGCGAAGTGGCTCTCATCAAATGAGAATTCGTGAAGGTGTTGAATGGAAAACAACGTTAAAGACTAAGCAAGGTTTGTACGAGTGGCTTGTTATGCCATTTGTTCTTTGCAATGCTCCTAGTTCATTTATGAGGTTGATGAATGAAGTGTTGAGGCCATTCTTAAACAAGTTAGTTGTGGTGTATCTCGATGACATTCTTATTTATAACAAGAGCAAGGAGGAACATATTGAACATCTTCGTGAAGTGTTTAAAATGCTACGAAAACAGAAGCTATATGGCAAGATGGAGAAGTGAACATTCATGGTGCCAAGCATGGTGTTCTTAGGCTGTATTGTGGGTGAAAATGGTATGAGCATGGATCCGTCCAAGGTGGAGGCAATCAAAGCATGGCCGGTTCCTAAATCAACATCTCAGGTTCGTAGATTCCATGGTTTGGCGTCTTTTATCAATGTTTTTTCAAAATTTTAGTACAATCTTGGCACCTATAGCCGAGTTGACGAAGAAGGGTGAATTTGTATGGACTCCTAGTGCAGAGAAGGCATTCGAAGAGGTAAAGTCTTAACTAAGCTCCGCACCTGTTTTAACACTTCCTAATTTTGATAAATTCTTCGAAGTTGAGTGTGATGTGATTGGAGTTGGGATTGGGGCTGTTTTGGTGCAAGATAAACGACCAGTAGCATACTTTAGTGAGAAGTTGAGTACTGCTCGATTAAATTACTCTACTAATGATAAGGATTTCTATGCAATTGTGAGAGGATTGGATCATTGGGGTCATTATTTGAGGCCTAAACCATTTGTATTACATTCGGATCATGAAGCATTAAAGCATATTCATGGACAACAAAAGCTAAATCCAAGACACGCCAAATGGGTTGAATTTCTACAATCTTTTACTTTCTAATCAAAGTCTAAGACGGGAGCTTCTAATGTTGTTGCTGATGCGTTGTCTCGAAGACATACTTTATTGATCGAGTTGGATGCGAGAATGCTTGGATTTGAACATATCAATAAACTGTACAAAGCTTATCCAGAGTTTGCTAAGGATATTATTGAGCCAACAGGGTTATATACTGTTCAAGACGGTTATCTACTCAAAGGCAATCGACTATGTATTCCCAATGGTTCGATTCGAGAGCTTTTGGTTTGTGAAGCTCACGGTGGAGCTATAGCTGGACACTTTAGAGTAAACAAGACTAATGATATTGTGAGTGAGCATTTTTACTGGCCAAAGATGAGCAAAGATGTGCAAGAGATCATGGCTAAGTGTGTGGTGTGCTAAAAGGCGAAGAGTACGTTCAACAAGAGACTTTATACGCCCCTGCCCGTACCAACACAACCGTGGAATGAGGTAAGTATGGAATTTATACTTGGTTTACCTAGAACTCAAATAGGAAAGGATTCGATTATGGTTGTTGTGGATCGATTTTCAAAGATGGCTCATTTCATTTAACGTCATAAAACCGATGATGCTACGAATATTGCTGAACTTTATTACAAAGAAATGGTTGGATTACATGGTATTCCACTTACAATTGTGTCGGATCGAGATGTTAAGTTCTTAAGCTACTTTTGGAAGACATTATGGAGATTGGTTGGAACAAAGTTGTTATTTAGTACTTCTCATCATCCACAAACAGATGGACAAACCGAGGTGACTAATAGAACTTTGGGAAGCTCATTAAGAGGTTTGGTTAG
Source organism: Silene latifolia (assembly GCF_048544455.1). Taxonomy (NCBI): domain Eukaryota; kingdom Viridiplantae; phylum Streptophyta; class Magnoliopsida; order Caryophyllales; family Caryophyllaceae; genus Silene; species Silene latifolia. The sequence goes on from NC_133529.1 coordinate 85,457,425, forward strand.
CAAGAGTACGAAAGATTGGGATGTTAAATTAGCTCATGCCGAGTTTGCATACAATCGCACGCCGTCAATGACTACTGGGAGATCACCATTCGAGATTGTTTATGGGGTGAATCCGTATCTTGCTATTGATTTGGTTCCTATACCAAAGAAGGATGTGATGAGTTTCGAAGCTAAGGAAAGGCAAGCTATATTTTTTCGAGTTTGTGAGCAAGTTAAAGCACAAATCAAGAAAGCTAATGCTAGATACAAGGAAAAGGCGAATAAGCATCGAAAGCAACCTGTTTTCGAAGTTGGAGACTTATATGGTTATACTTGAGGAAGGAACATTTTCCATCCAAGAGGAAGAATAAGTTGATGTCAAGAGCCGATGAGCCATTCAAGATACTTGAGAGCTATGGTACTAATGCCTACAAACTAGAATTGCCGAGTGAGTATGGAGGTGTAAGTGCAACATTCAATGTTGGGGATTATTCACCATACCTAGATGACGATAATTTGAGGTCAAATTCTCAAAAAGAATGGGAGAATGATGCGGGAGCACTTGAAAAAAATGAAAATGAAGTCTTAATTAGTCGAAATGTAACTCACATTTCTGAAGGTTTCAAAATGGGCTCATGTATCATGAATATGATAACATGGAGAAGCAATGGAGACGGGTTGGAGTCGGTCTAACCAACACGCAACCCGAGGGCTATCTATGTCGGTTCTGATAGAGGCTCTAAGATTATTAGTTTCCTTAATTTTGCTTTCCTAATTCTAGTCAATAAATTTAAGGTAGTGTTGTTATTTCCTTATTGTTTCTTTCCTAGTCTTAGCAAGATTGTAATAAGGCAATTTGCCATATTATGGGTCGGTTTCCTTATCAGTTTAGGCGTATGATTTAGGGAAGTCTAGGGAGTTTGAGGTCGGTTTCTCTTTAGTATAAATAGGGGTCTTATGTATTCAGTTTTTATATACATCTAAGTTTGAGAATCAATACAAGTTTTCTTGTTGCTTATTGCTTGCGAGTTTTAAGCAAATAAAAATAAACCAACTTGATTTTTAAACCAAAAGCATTTAAAAGCATTTAAAAACAATTTATAACGATAAATCGTAAATAAAAACTCCCGACTCGAATTACATTCAAATCGAATGAAATAAATTACATTTATTTCATAAATCATTAAAACGTAAATATATGAAATAAAAAATTTTATTTCATAAATTTTAAAAGCGCAAATGTTAAGAAACAAATAACCATTTTTTTCAAAACAAATCAAAATGTCAATTTAAATAACAATTTAAATTAAAAGAAACCGACGTCGTAACCTTGCTTACATCCATGTGACGTATCCGTATCATGAGCACGTCATTTGAGAGTACATGTGTCCTATCGTCATTGGGTGCCTGTCGGGATTTTTATAAATTCTAATATCGACAGATACGGGTATCTACAGGTGGGTACTACTTCGAGTTCAGCATGGTATGAGAGTACCACTACCAGTTATATAGTTGAGCCAAGCACGGTGTTAAGGGAGTTCTGCTACTGCGAGTGAAATGATTGATTTATTTACGATATGGTTGGATGAGTTGGCAATGGCTGGATATCGGTTGGTTGTCCTACTACAATTGTTTATTTATATTGAGTAATTATTGTTGTTTAGTTTATTCCTACTCAACCTCATGGTTGAGAGTGTATTCGTGAACACCTGTGATGAACCGTAACTGGGGAGCAGACTTGGCAGGTACTTGAGACTATTTGGATAGGAGCTTGGGAGGTGTGTGAGGACATGGACTGGACGACTTAGCTCTAGCTCACTACTTAGTTACTCAATGTGGGAGTTTTTGTCCTCCACAATAGTGCGTGATTATATTATTAAATCTCATTAAGAAATATGCATGGGATATTCATTGGCAATACTTGTCAGCTGATCAACGTATATCGGTAACGGTTGGCCAACTAGGGTTTGACGTTACTGTCGTGAGAGGGCGGTGTTCAGCTGTTTCCTTTCTGTCACCCCTAAAGGAACGAGCCCCAACACGAAAGCTAATTAATTGTATGAGATACAATTTATATTAGTCCCTTGATAAATAAACTAAAAAGTTAGTCGATTAAATTGATTTAGAGAGATATCGAGTTGTGAATTCAAGGCGCGGAAATTATTATTTAATTATGCGATAATTGAATAAATAATTATTTGAGACGGGAATTAATGATTAAATGGTTAATTGTTAAAATAAGTACTAATTCACTAATGTGATTAATATTAGTACGTAAATATATGTGTAGCTGTACATATATATTTACGGAGTGTTTTTAAAGACGGAATTAATTGAGAAACGTTTTTAACATAAAAGATGCTAAAGACGGAAGATTTATATCGATTTGTGAGACAAATTGTAAAATCGAAATGGACCCATGTGAGGGCACATTACAAGGTCAAATAGAAGAAAAATAGAGCATCTTGTTTTACTCATGCATGCTTTTTCTCTTTTCAAGATTTGGTCTTCCCAATTCCAATTTTGTTCTTACCCATACAAATAAGTATTGGGTGGAATAAAATAAATAAAAAAAGACTCCCCCTTTTCTTCTTACCAACCGTCCTCCCTTCCATAACACACAATATTTGTGTTTTTTTTTCCAACTCTCTAAAAGTCAAAAGAAAATTATTAAGAGTTAATAATTAAAAACAAAAATTACTAAGAGTGTTATTAATAGATTTGTATATTTTCAAGGAGCAATCTTACATAATATCTAGTTAATATTAGTAAGATTTTGGGGTAAGTTCTTGGGTGCTTAAGAGAGGAGGTGTTCTACCTTGGACACTTGAAGATGGAGGATCTTGCCATTTATTTTAAGCTCAAGAAAAACCAATATGGAGATCTTGGTTGTGCCCAAATACTACCAGTTCTCAATGTAAGGAAATTGTATCTCCTTAATATTTATTTATTATGTTTTTATATTTGCATGCATGTTACATAGATCACATAAAAATGAATTATGAGATAATTTATTTTTAATTAGAGAGTCTACTATGGATCTATGATCTTTCAAGTGGTATCAGAGCTAGGCTTGTAATTTGCATGTTGATTTTAAGCATATTAAACAAATTATGAGATAATTTGAAAAACTCAAAAATTGTGTTAGAAGAGGTTTTAGCACGGAAATTATTGTTCATGCATACCTACTGATCTAAAAAGGTTTATGGTAAAATTTGGTGATTTGTGAATTTATTTTGCTATTTTTAATGATTTTTGTAGAAAACCGAGTAAAAAAAATGTCGTATTTTTGTTAAAAGTTAACTCAAAATAGTTAAAAGTTGATTCGGGTCATGAAATTTTTATACTGTATCATGCATATTTTCTACAGATTGTATGTAAAAATTTCGAAGGTTGGTTTGAAGTTTTGCATGTTTATTGGCTTTATGAGATAAAAGTCGATAAAAGTGAATTAAATTAATCATAAGGACGAAACGGATGATTCCGCCCTTGATAATTTTATGTACATTCAAAAATATGATTTAAAAGTTAAAAATGAAATTTAAAATGTAATTTCACCTTGTTTTGATGTTTATTAGTTTTAATGCTTAAAAACCGATAAATATCAATCTTTTTCTTCATAAATTTTATCCGAAATTTTTGGGCTTTTTTCTGTCATTTTGGTGTTCTTGGGAGTGTTCGAGAAAACTGAAAATTTTTAGTTTCAATTTTTGGTAATATTTTCAATTATTTTTGATTTACTATTTAAAAGTTATGATTTTACCGATTAAATTAGCAAATATCACCAAATCAAACTAATTACTCATCATCAAATTAGTGAGGACTAATTTTTGAGGTCCAAAACAGTTTGGACAATTAGTTTGGACTTAAATGAGATTTAATAGTTGATTATTGATTTTTAACAAGTTAAAAATCGATTAAATACACAAAACCGAGTAAGATACAAACAATTGATTGATAGGGCGATTTTGGCATTGTTTTACAGCATTTTAAGCATATTTATTTATGTTGAATGAATGCTCGTCATTTATTTAATTATTTATGCAATTTTTGTACCTAGTATGACCTAGTTTATTTTAATCGTTATTACCCGAAATATAAGGGAATAACAGTTTGTTTATAATTTAAATACGATCTCGTATCGTCGGTTCGGTTTGTAATTAATTAATAGTTTTATTTATTTTATTAATTAATGTATAATAGGAATAGTTATGTAATTTAATTGTAATAGTTATTTTACCGGCGTTTCCAAAAGACGGATTTAATTCAAGACAGAGTCTATTTTTGGAAAGGTGTTCCAAATCCCACAAGAAGGAGCCACTTTTGGAATGAAGAGGCATGAGACCAAGGAGTTGGTTTCCGATATGTAGTAGTCTAATTTTTATAAACTAGGAGGCCATACTAGGATTATTCATATGCTTGCTTGCTTTTATTTTTACGCGCATGCCAAAATCGCCATACACATGCATTTTATTTTCGCAGCTGTCAATTCACGTCATTTACATTCACCGACTTAGTTCACTTATAGGGAATTTATGACTACATTGACAAGATCTCTCACATAACTAAAATTGACGGGGTTTAAGACGGTCTTGTATTCCGGGGTTAGTAGATGGATTTAAGGAAATTCGTCAACCAAGAGTTCTAGTGGTAGAATTAGTCAAGCGTTGACTTATCGAATTTACACAATTATGGGATGTTTCGCCCAAGCGATGCCTATTTTTATCTAAAAACGGATCTTGGAATCATTTATATAATTTAGTGAGAGGACATTATATAAATGGACTTGTTAAAAATGTTAATCAAGTTTTTATAACATTGAATGTTAATTTTTCCTATTTTTCGTTCATATTCATAAATGTATTTACTATGACATCGCGCATTTCATCCTCTTTTCATCATCTATTATTATATTTGTTTCGTTTTTTCATAGAAAGCGGTTTCTTTGAATGAATTTGGTAGCAATGATTGGAAACATGATTTACCAAATCACCTACATAAGCTTACAACGATCCTTGCGATTATTTTACATCTTAACGTCCATACATATTAAAAAAGAGATTTCATGTTGCAAACTCTTATTACGAGTTTAAAGGGAGTCACATTTTATCAAGAGAGTCTTGATTTCGGAAGTGACACCTCCGTCATGATGATGACATATTTGTTTTAATTACTTAAGAGTAATTCAAAAGTTTGCGAAAAGAGTTTTCAAAGACACAAAGAATACTCCAATATGATACCGTCTAATGGCTCACTTCGAGAAAAGCCAAATCAATTGTTTATGCGCTAAAGAGTTTAGGCATATGATGACAATTGAACTGTTAGGTGGTCCAATTTCGCAAGAAGTTCAGATTTTGCCACATGTTGCACTCACTTTATAGTAATTTACTCTTACTAAGTGTATAAAATATCACGAATGATATGAAGAGATGTCTTCATGAGATTTATTTTTGCTTGTTAAAGCAAAGAGGAATGTGAAAGTGAGTGGGAGTTAAGAAGAAGCAACCCTAGATGTATACGATAGGACAAAGTTGAAAAAGACATCTACTCAAAAGATAGGTTAGTTCTACTATATTGGCATGAGATACCAAGTACGAATCATTTCTTTGTAAAAAATTTTACATGAATTGATAAAACGTAAGACATCTAGCATAGGACATTTTTGTATCGAAATAGAGCTAGAGTAGCAATGATTTCGATCGGGACAAATGTACCTAAATTTGGTTTTAAAAGAATGTACTCATCTATGTTTATACATAGAAGGCATCACTCATGTGATTTAAAACAAAAGGTTGTACCTACTCCTATGATAACTTGGTGGTTGGTTTAGACCACACAAGTTAGAGGTATTTTACATTCTTCACGAAAACTAAATATTATACTATTTTGTAGATTTTAAAGTCACTAATCTGGTGAGCCCAATTGATCAAACCTCAGGTAAATTCGTTTAAACGAGTAAACGATAAGCACATCGAACAACCATTTGATTGAGAATCTTATGGTGTGTGTGCATAAAATATGTTTTCTTTTGCAGAAAAGTAACACAAATAGTGAGGTGATTGACCATATACATACGGATGTGTAAGGCCGATAGTTGGTTATATATATACTTCGTTACTTTTACCGTAATGTTAAGTAGATATGATAACCTCGTATCTATTTAATAAGACATAAAAGTGATTTTTGAAACGTGGAATATTTTCAAAATGAAGTAGTAAACCAAAAGCACGACAAGATCAAAATGTTGATCGGAAATTTCAAAGTAATGACTTTGAAGGTCAAATGGGTAATATCAAGCAATGACATTGATGATCACTAAGAAGATTGTGAACCAGTTCACATATACCTTCTCCTAGGGACACCATAGAGTATGGTGTAGTCAAGAAGATAAACTGAACTTTATGAGATATAGTTTGAGGTTTTTCGCAATTTTGTAAGATATTTTATCACTAAAAGTTTAAAACCCAACTATAATAGCCTAAATGACTCCATATGAGGTATGGATAGGGAGGGTCCCTAACTTGTCATTTTTATACATTTGGGAACATAAATGTTTATGTTCAGAACCAATTTATGTATTTGTGAAGGTTATCCAAAATTAAACCACTTGGTTTTTAGTCATCCAAAACGAGAACAAGGAGTTTGTGGCTCATAATGTTGTCTTTCTAGAAAGATTTTCATTTTCTGAAAGACAGAGTGGGAGAAATGTTGAACTTACGGATGTCCAAGACCCACAATCTGAGTACAATGCAAGAAGACGTTCTTTATTGAGGCTCAGTGGTTATAAGGAGCTAATTTTGCGATAATATTGCGTTACTTTCCGAAAGTGACGAATATTCAACCCTTATCAAAGGATTTCCTATAGTAGACACCATGCAATTCGAATTTATCTTCTTCCACAGATGTTATAAGGAAGGAAACATGAGATGATGTTTTCGAGACTTGATTTGGGCCGAATACTTTGCACCAAATTAGGTTACCTTGATTTTGTCATAAAGCTTACATAAGGTGTTTCAATTTTGAGTTGGTTAAAGAGATTTTGTGACAACCCAAATGCCATTATCAATTCGTATGTTCTTAGCAATGTAGCCTCTCATAAGGATGAGATTCGGCAAAAGGATAACGAAACTTTCTCCTTGAATGATTCTCATGAAGGGAGAATTTTTGTTGATCTTGTCAATGCTAAGAAGCCTAGCATGCTTGAAAGATCCCTTTTGTGATCTTATATACGTCAATGAGTTGGAACCTTCGGTTCAATCATGTCGTTAATCAGAATGGTATTACTCGAGTTGTCGAGGTACCATGATGATACATGGAGTTTAGTGGGAGCTAAGGTGACATTTCTTAGTCTAAATATGTGCTTGACATATTAGTGACTAGAAATATTTTGGGGTGAATACTTGAGAGTAACATGTCGCATCTTAAATATCCGGATCTAATGAGATAGATCTCCATGGATATTAGCATTTTATTCAAGGGACTTATGTGATAACATTCTTGACTCGTTCAAGTTGTTGAACGCAAATATGATCTCTTTTGCTTCCGCTGCAGGATCTATTAAATCTGCTAAAAGCTGCTCTCGTCAGGACTTATCATATTGAGAATATGAGAAGTCATTACAAATCATTTCCTAGTGAGTGTGACTAGATGATTATCAAGAGCATCCTTGAGTACTTGAAAAGCACTGAGGATTTACTCTTGTAGTTTGGAGGAATTTATGAAGTTCGTGTAAAAAGATTACACGGAAACATTCCTATGCTTATAAGATGTTATGGGCGTAGTTAAGGAATATTTAGCATGTAAAAGAGTTATGTGCATAAAGAATAATATGTATAAGAAGTTATACATGTATGTATAAGAAGTTATACATAAACGATGTCATATGAAGGATTTGTATAAGAGATACGTATAAATGATGAACGAAAGCTAAGTACATTATAACATCCGATGTTGTATAAGAGACAGTTGATATCCGGAATTTAATGGAACTAGAGCAGTTCTGTTAGCCGAATATCGTCTCCCGAGAGACTGTGATAACAGTGGGAGTGTTTGACTGGCTTTAGAAAGAGAGTCTAAAACTTGTTTAGACATGTACTCAGAAAGGTTCTATGTGATGAAAAGATTACATAGAACAAAGGAAAATAGCAATGGAAATTAGAGTGATGCAACTGTTGCTAATCCTCTAACCAAAGCCGTTGGCATAAGGAAGACATGATGGTTATGTCATCTCAATGTGATTGAGGAGTATACCTTAATTGCTGAAGATCGTTATGTAAATATTGGATAGAGTATTAATATTTACGTAAGTCATGATCGCATTCATTGTTTGAGTCTCTTTAAGAACTCAATTATTCAGTTTGACTGAAAACGTGAATACCTTGTTTATCCGAATTGGTTGTGGAGACAATGTTTAACCCCAATTGAAGTGAATAGGATGAACATTGTATTAGCCCGTAGTCACTTAATGAGGTGACGTCTCGGAGTGACTAGATTTTAAGACGATTGATGGAAGGTTCAGCACCATAAGGTCATAAGGTTGACTAGTCGTTTACATAGGCAGACTATGGGACACTTTGCCGGGCAGTGACATTTATTGAGTCCCTTAAATCTATTACAGACGCCTGGTCGTGGCAGGGACTTCCATGATATTCCTATGAGTCGATTCTTTAAACTGGAGACTATTATCTGAGCAAGTGCAGTTTTCGAGTGACTTTGGTTTTTGTCCTAGGTCGTGCCGTGAAAGGAGGCCAAAGGGCATATACTGAGTCATGGTGATCTGTATTATGCAAAAGGATAGATAGGGCAAACAGGAATTGTCCACCCACGTTGGGTTTAAACATCTCTAGGCCACTCGAGGAGTTGTGACTGGGAAATGCGTGGCCACGCTTGGAAGTAATCTATGGAAGATTTTTCCGGTCTTGCAGTCACACTCCCGATCGAGAAAACCACTCACGATATGTTCATGTGCAAGTGCAACCTGAAAAACACCTTGCATTGAGTGGGAGATTGTTATTAAATCGGACAAGAGAATCGGTAACACAACCTTGGATGGTACAAGCAGGATATTGTAGGGATAAGGAGTTATCCACAATTGTGTGTTTTAATCATCGCACAACTTGTCTCGGACAAGTGGGAGATTGTTGGAGTTTTTGTCCTCCACAATAGTGTGTGATTATATTATTAAATCTCATTAAGGAATATAAATGGGATATTCATTGGCAATACTTGTCAGCTGATCAACGTATATCAGTAACTGTTGGCCAACTAGGGTTTGACGTTACTGTCGTGAGATGGCGGTGTTCAGCTGATCCTTTTCTGTCACACCTAAAGGAACGAGCCCCAACACGAAAGCTAATTAATTGTATGAGATATAGTTTAAATTAGTCCCTGATAAATAGACTAAAAAGTTAGTCGATTAAATTGATTTAGAGAGATATCGAGTAGTGAATTCAAGGCGCGGAAATTATTATTTAATTATGCGATAATTGAATAAATAATTATTTGAGACGGGAATTAATGATTAAACGTTAATTTTTAAAATTAGTACTAATTGACTAATGTGATTAGTATTAGTACGTAAATATATGTGTAGCTGTACATATATATTTACGGAGTGTTTTTAAAGACGGAATTAATTCGGAAACGTTTTTAACATAAAAGATACTAAAGACGGAAGATTTATATCGATTTGTGAGACAAATTGTAAAATCGAAATGGACCCATGAGAGGGCACATAACACGGTCAAATAGAAGAAAAAGAGAGCATCTTGTTTTACTCATGCATGCTTTTTCTCTTTTCAAGATTTGGTCTTCCCAATTCCAATTTGTTCTTACCCATACAAATAAGTATTGGGTGGAATAAAATAAATAAAAAAAGACTCCCCCTTTTCTTCTTACCAACCGTCCTCCCTGTTGGAATATGTGTCCTCCAACAATAATGCGATCACGACTGTTGATCATGGTGATCACATATTTAAATCTCATTATAAAGAATACAATTGGGAAGTAATATTTACTGTCAACTGATCAACATATATCGGTAATGATTGGCTGACTAGAGTTTGACATTGCGTCGTGCGGACGGTGGTGATCGATTGATCCCCTAGGTCATACCTATAGGGCAACACTCTTAATTGATCAATTAATTGATCGTATAATGTTACGAGTCAATTAATTTAATTAAAATTGACGGACGATTTTGGAAGTAATATTTACGTATCTCATTGAAATTGATTAAAATGAGATACGGTCTGAGTAATCGAATTGTATCATTACTCAGATGAAATTATTGTTTAAGGAAACAATTAAATTTGAATGAATTATTAAAAATACAAATTGTTGTGATTTATAATTGGTAAAATATTTTGGTACAAGTAATTATGAATTACTAAGTCGATTTTTGTTTGTGACGTATTTTTAATAATACGTTGATTTTTAATATGTTAAAAATGCACAACAAATTTATGCAACATATGACATGTGACATATTGACAATTGACAAAAATAAAATGGATTCCATGTTATCCATATGGACCGAAATATTGGGTGTGATTAACATATTCTTATAATGTTAATTAAAATTAGTGGAAGATGTAATCATTTTTCTATAATAGGCATGCATACCTAGTGTCTTTTGTGGAAGAGCACCAAGCCCATGCATTGGCCATCCCACACCCTCCTACCCGGTTTCCCCTACTAGGAAAGAACAAAGGTTCTTTTCCTTAAAAATTGATTATTCACCATATATGCATGTGTGTGTGATAATTTTCATTCATTCATCTCATCAAAATATTTTTAGAGAGATAAAAATATTTTCCTTCCTTCCTCTTTCTCCTACCCGGTTTTAGGAGACAAAAACCAAAATTATTTTGGGTCAATTTTTCTTACAAAATTAATATTGTACTAGTATTTATAATATTGATTTTATTTAAGAGTGTGCTTTGGGTATAATTCCTTGGGAGAGATCCTACACATGGGTCTTTGTTAATCCAAAAGGAAAGCTCAAGAACAAGAGAGAAGGAGATCTCTCTTGTGCCCTAAAACCGAAAATCCAATGTAAGGATGGAAGATTCTTCTCTTATTTTGATTATAGTTTGCATGCATAAGATCATTAATTAATTTTATGACAAATTAAATTTAAAACATATATGAGTATGTTAAGTATATAGATCTACTTTTCCTTCAATCGGTATCAAGAGCCATGGTTGTTTGCATGCAAATCGGTTAAAAGTTTTTCCGAGTTATAAAGATTAACATATAAAACTTATATAATTTGTGTTATTATGATATATCACGAAATTAATTTATGCATGTTAAAATTTCTGGTCCTAAAATGTTTTTAGGATATTTTGGTTATTTTATGGATTTTTATTGTTCATATTACATAATAATGACATTAAAATATGATTTTGTGAATAAAATGTCATTTTCGGACTAAAAATAGCTATACTTCGAATTTTTCAGTGATTTTTAGATATGTTGTCACATATATTATTTTGAGATAACCTGTAAATTTTCATAATTTTTGGACTTCTTATGCTCGAAAAATGGATTTTTCATTATTAAATTCGGATTTAGGTGGAAAATAGGTTAATATGAGATAAATTTCGAATCTGGTCATAGAAATTTAGTATGTTGTCACATGCAATTTTATAAGATGTGTGTAAAATAATAGGCTATAGTGAAGTCTTTTTGCATGATTTATGGATTTTTGAAGAAAAATAGCATGAATAGTGACTTTATTAGTGAAATATTAATAAAACATACTCTATGACTAAAGAAAAACATTATATGTTGCATTTTATTATCTTTATCAGATCTAAAATTGAAAAGTTAATGAATATAATTTTTCTCATGTTTTTATGTTTATTTTGTTAAAAACCGATAAACCGCAACATTGTTTTTCCGGAAAATTTTCGAAATTTTTAACCTAAGTTTTTGAACATTATGAGTGTCATTGTTTTTTTTCCAGAATGTTCATGAGTTTAAATTTCAAATTTTTAATTTATTTGAAATTTTGTGATTTATTTGAAGTTTATAGCTTATTTTGTAATTTTTGGTCCATTAATGAACAATTTTTAGAAATATGAGTTAATTATGGTCAAATAATTAGTGAAGACTAAATTTTGAGTCCTAAGAGGTTAGGGTAATTAACTTATGCATAAATATGAATTTATGTTATTTTTGTGATTATAAAATATTGAAATCACGCAAATCCGTAAAAACCAAGTAATATACGATATTGGCTAATTAAAGGCGGTTTAGCATAAAATTGGGCATATTCATACATATTATAATGCTGCATTTTCTTTATGATTGTCATAATTTAATTTATGTAATTTTGAATTATGTAATTTTACTTAGTATGGCCTTAGTTTTAATTGGTATTTCCCGAAATGTATGGGAATATCGATTCGGTTGTAATTTATTGTGATCTCGTATCACCGTTTTGTAATTTAATAGATTTATTTTATTTTAGTTACAAATGTATAATAGGAAATTATGTAATTTGCTATGTAATTTAATTTATCTCGGAGTTCCCCAAGACGGATTTCTTCAAGATGGCGATACATAAAGACTGTGTTACCTCGAGATGCGTGCCACAACCGAAGTTCAAGGGACCAATGGAGTTGGTTTCCGAATATGTAATAGTTAAATAGTTTTCTATTTTTAGGAAGGCCATACTAGGATTTATTTTATGTTTGCATTTTTATTTATATGTCGCATGCATTGCTAAATCGCCATAACTAAAACATGCATCTTCTTTCATCGAGTTTATCGACCGTGTCAATTAAAATTATCGTAGTTCACCGCTTTAGTTCACTTAAAACGTGATAGATAATAAATTGACATGACCTCTCCCTAAAACAATTAATTGAGACATAGCCTTACCAAATAGTAGAAACCATGAAAACCTATTTCGTGAGGGAGTGCACTCGGCCACACCGGGGTACAAACCTTGTTACGTAGGGGAAATGGGTGATAAATGTCTATCCACCGAATTCATGTTGATAAGGGATGTATCGGCCACACCGTGCCCAAGTTAATGTGGGTTTGGATCATGGACACATTTATTCGAAATTTGGATTGAACTCAACAAAAGTTTTTTATAAGGGATGTATCGGCCACACCGTGCCCTTGTCGGATGTGTTTTGGGCTAAAGATAATTGTTAAAGTAATATTATCGACCGAGAGTTCTAAAAGTAGAATCGATTAAACGTTAATCCACCAAGTTATATTGATAAAGGATGTATCGGCCCCACCGTGCCTAAGTCGATATGAATTTGGGTCTTGGAATCATTTATAATAGTTGGGTAGAGGTCACTATATAAATGTTCATATCTTGTTAATTATTTACAAGTATGATATTAAAAGACAAATGTTAATATTTCCTTTTTCTCCATATTTGTAGTTCATTACAATGAATCCATCAAACGCTACCGCACCGATAACTATTGAGTCTTACCACAATGTTTTTGACGACGTTTGCTCCAACAATGATTTCGACACTACTAGAGAACTTCATTTTGGGATAGGTTCGGATGGAAACCTTAACTTCATCACTTCTTCTAAACCACCTACTACTACTAGACCTCGTGTGAGCCCGTCTCAGGAAGACTACCTCATACAATCTATAGGGTCTTTGTCTCTGGAAGATAAAGATGCCAAAACTAGTGGGAGCTCAAGCAATCAAGTTCTTGCTTCAAAGGGCAAAAAGTTCAAGAAGAAGGGAAAGAAAATCAAAAACTTCAAGCAAGTTAATGATGAGTGCCATTATTGCTATGGCATGGGACATTGGCTTAGGAATTGTCCCGTATATTTGCGAAATATAAGGGAAGGAATCATCGTTCCAAAAGGTAAAATTCCTAAAGAAATTTATGTTATTGATATAAATTATACTTCCACTACGACATGGGTACTAGATACCGGTTGTGGTTCTCACCTTTGTAATCATTTACAGGGTTTAAGAGATGTGGAGAGGCTTAGCAAGGGAGATGTGGATCTACGCCTTGGAAATGGAGCTCGAGTAGCGGCCGAATCCAAAGGAACTTATGTTTTAGCTTTGCCTAACGGATTTGAGTTGTATTTACATAATTGTTTTTATGTGCCTACGCTCTCTAAAAACATTATTTCAATCGCTATGCTAGACATAGACGGTTTTTGTTTTGTCATTAAGAACAATCGTTGTACTATTTCTAGGAACGACTTGGTTATAGGCCAAGCTTCCTCTATCAATGGCATTTACATTTTAGAGACCTCAAAACCGACTAATGATATCTATAACATTCAATCAAAGAAACTCAAATCAAGTGACCCAAGTGAAGCGTTCATTTGGCATTGTCGATTAGGTCACATAAACGAGAATCGCATCAAAAGATTAATTTCGACTAATGTGATTACACCATTTGACTATCAATCATATGGTACATGCGAATATTGCCTACTTGGCAAAATGACTCGTAATCCTTTTAGTGGTAAAGGGACACGAGCTAGTGAACTATTGGGACTCATACACACCGATGTATGTGGACCAATGAGTATCACCGCTCGTGGTAATTATGACTACTTTATAACCTTCACCGATGACTTGAGTAGATATGGGTATATCTATTTAATGAAGCATAAGAGTGAAGCATTTGAGAAATTCAAGGAATTTCAAAACGAAGTAGAGAACCAATTGAACAAAAGGATTAAGGCACTACGATCCGATCGTGGTGGAGAATACCTTAGCCTTGAATTTGATTCACACTTGAAAGGTCGTGGTATTATATCACAACTTACTCCACCCGGAACACCACAACTTAATGGTGTTGCCGAAAGGAGAAATCGAATCCTACTTGATATGGTTCGATCCATGATGAGTCAAACCGAGTTACCAAACTCGTTTTGGGGATTTGCGATACAAACCGCAATTAGATCTTTAAACAATAGTCCCACAAAGTCCACTGAAAAGACTCCATGTGAGATGTGGACGGGAAGGGTTCCCAATATATCCTATATGAAGATTTGGGGATGTGATGCTTATGTCAAGTCTAAGAACGACAACAAGCTTGCCCCAAGATCCGAAAAGTGCATCTTTGTAGGTTACCCCTTAACCTCACGAGGTTACTACTTCTACAAACCTCAAGAAAACAAAGTGTTTGTGTCTTGCGAGGCTGTCTTCTTAGAAAGAGAATTTATTTGTAAGAGACAGAGTGGGAGAAATTTTGAACTTGATGAAGTTCAAGAGCCACAAACCGAGATAGAGACGCAAGAAGAAGTTCCTTCGTCGTCTAATACGGTTATTCCTCCTCCACTAAGAAGAACGGGTCGAGTAATTCGCCATCCCGATCGATATGTGGGACTTATCGAGGAAGATGGAACACTTGATGTGTTGCTTATAGAAAGTGACGAGCCCGCTACCTACAAAACCGCAATCTCTAGTCCTAATTCCTCCTTATGGCTTGAAGCCATGAAGTCCGAAATGGATTCTATGCATGAAAACCAAGTTTGGGACTTGGTAGATTTGCCTAAAGGGGCAAGACCCCTTTAATGCAAATGGATATTCAAAGTCAAAAATGGCATAGAAGGACATGACGATGTCTACAAAGCTAGGCTAGTGGCAAAAGGATTTACCCAAGTCCAAGGTCTCCATTATGATGAGACCTTCGCCCCCGTAGCCATGCTAAGATCCATACGGATTTTGTTAGCGATTGCCGCATTTCATGATTATGAAATATGGCAAATGGATGTCAAAACCGCTTTTCTAAATGGGCATTTTGAAGAGGAGGTGTACATGATACAACCCGAAGGTTTTGTTGATTCTAAAAATCCTAACAAAGTGTGCAAGCTTAAGAGATCCATTTATGGTCTTAAGCAAGCATCTAGAAGTTGGAATCATCGATTCAATCATGTTATAAAGGAAAATGGTTTCACTCGAAGTGTTGAGGAACCATGTTTATACATGAAATTTAGTGGGAGCAATGTTGTGTTCCTAATCTTGTATGTCGATGACATACTACTCATTGGAAATGATATTCCAATGTTGTCTTCTGTTAAGAAGTGGTTAGGTAACCACTTCCAAATGAAGGATTTAGGAGAGGCACAATGCATATTAGGTATCCGGATCCATAGAGATAGATCCAAGAGGATATTGGCACTAAGTCAAGAGTCTTATGTTGATAAGATTCTTCGACGGTTCAGCATGGACAAATCCAAAAGGGGTTTGGTACCTATGGTAACTGGGACCATATTGAGCAAGACTCAATCTCCCTCCGAACCTCATGATGTTGAACGCATGAAGACGATCCCTTATGATTCCGCTGTCGGATCAATCATGTACGCCATGATATGCACACGTCTTGATGTCTCGTATGCCTTCAAAGATGACGAGTAGATATCAAGGAAATCCAGGTGAGAGTCACGGATTCTTTGTCAAGAACATCCTTAAGTACTTAAGAAGAACTAAGGATTCTATCCTAGCGTTTGGAGGAGACACTGAGCTGCGTGTTAATGGATACACGGACTCAAGTTTTCAAACAGATAGAGATGACATGAAATCACAAGCTGGTTTTGTTTTCATGCTCAATGGTGGTGCCGTTAATGGAGAAGCTTCAAGGAAGTCAGAATCGCGGATTCTACAACGAAGGTCGAGTACATTGCAAGATCGAGCTCGCCAAGGAAGCTG
The DNA here is from genome assembly GCF_048544455.1 of Silene latifolia. Classification (NCBI taxonomy): domain Eukaryota; kingdom Viridiplantae; phylum Streptophyta; class Magnoliopsida; order Caryophyllales; family Caryophyllaceae; genus Silene; species Silene latifolia. The sequence continues at coordinate 85,474,070 of NC_133529.1, forward strand.
TGTGGATCGGCAATTCATGGAAGGTCTAAGAGTAGTACCTACCGCCAATGATCCCATCACTCTCTATTGTGATAATAGTGGGACAATCTTCCAAGCTAAGGAGCCAAAGTCTAGTAATAGATCTAGACATGTACTTAGAAAATATCATGTAATAAGAGATTTCATTGAAAAAAAGGAAATTGCGATTTGTAAGGTTGGGACGGATGACAATATAGCCGATCCGCTCACCAAGCCTTTATCGCCGGCTAAGCATGATGGACATGTTGCGTCCATGGGACTTAAACGTGTACCAAGTTTTTGTTAGATTTTGAAATGAAATAAAAGTGTTGTTTTTGTTCATGTTCAAAATCACATTTGTCTTTTATCTTTAATTTATACATTGTTACATACAAACGGGTTGTAAGTGACAATTGAACCCCGTTAAAGTGAACACGGATTAACATAGTATTTGCCCATAGTCAATTGTATGAGGTGACGTCTCGAAGTGACTAGAGTGTGATGCGATTGATGGCAAGTTCAAGTGCCATAGAGTCATGTGAGATGACTAGTCGATCACATAGGCAGACTGTTAGGAACATTTTGTCGGGCCTAATGACCGCTTATAGAGTTCTGGCAAATTTATATAGCCTGGTCGTGGCAAGAGCTGCTATAGTATTCAAATGAGTCAATTATTTTGACTAAAGACTATTCGCCTAAGCTGGCACAGTTTCAGATTAACTTTGATTTGTGTTACTACGACCTTCGTAAATGGGGTCAAATGGGCATATTTTGGGTTATGATGGTTGTGGCTAGTCGAAGGGAATGAATGCGATAGGAATTGTCCACCCCTAGTCAGGGTTATAACAATATCTCAGGGCCACTCGAGGAGTAATGAACTGGAAATGCGTGGCCACGCTCGGAATGTATCCATGGTGGATAAATCCGGTCAATCAGTTATTCTCCAGATCGAGGAAACCACTCTCGATATGATCACATGCAAGTACGACCTGAAAGACACCTTGCATTGAGTGGGAGATAGTAATAGGACAAGAGAATTGGTGACGCACACTTGTCGAGGACAAGTGGGAGATTGTTGGAATATGTGTCCTCCGACAATAATGCGATCACGACTGTTGATCATGGTGATCACATATTTAAATCTCATTATAAAGAATACAATTGGGAAGTAATATTTACTGTCAACTGATCAACATATATCGGTAATGATTGGCTGACTAGAGTTTGACATTACTGTCGTGCGACGGTGGTGATCAGTTGATCCCCTAGGTCATACCTATAGGACAACACTCTTAATTGATCAATTAACTGATCGTATAATGTTACGAGTCAATTAATTTAATTAAAATTGACGAACGATTTTGGAAGTAATATTTACGTATCTCATTGAAATTGATTAAAATAAGATACGGTCTGAGTAATCGAATTGTATCATTACTCAGATGAAATTATTTTTTAAGGAAACAATTAAATTTGAATGAATTATTATAAATACAAATTGTTGTGATTTATAATTGGTAAAATATTTTGGTACAAGTAATTATGAATTACTAAGTCGATTTTTGTTTGTGACGTATTTTTAATAATACGTTGATTTTTAATATGTTAAAAATGCACAACAAATTTATGCAACATATGACATGTGACATATTGACAATTGACAAAAATAAAATGGATTCCATGTTATCCATATGGACCGAAATATTGGGTGTGATTAACATATTCTTATAATGTTAATTAAAATTAGTGGAAGATGTAATCATTTTTCTATAATAGGCATGCATACCTAGTGTCTTTTGTGGAAGAGCACCAAGGCCATGCATTGGCCATCCCACACCCTCCTACCCGGTTTCCTCTAGGAAAGAACAAAGGTTCTTTTGCTTAAAAATTGATTATTCACCATATGCATGTGTGTGTGATAATTTTCATTCATTCATCTCATCAAAATATTTTTAGAGAGATAAAAATATTTTCCTTCCTTCCTCTTTCTCCTACCCGGTTTTAGGAGACAAAAACCAAAATTATTTTGGGTCAATTTTTCTTACAAAATTAATATTGTACTAGTATTTATAATATTGATTTTATTTAAGAGTGTGCTTTGGGTATAATTCCTTGGGAGAGATCCTACACTTGGGTCTTTGTTCATCCAAAAGTAAAGCTCAAGAACAAGAGATAAGGAGATCTCTCTTGTGCCCTAAAACCGAAAATCCAATGTAAGGATGGAAGATTCTTCTCTTATTTTGATTATAGTTTGCATGCATAAGATCATTAATTAATTTTATGACAAATTAAATTTAAAACATATATGAGTATGTTAAGTATATAGATCTACTTTTCCTTCACTCCCTTCCATAACACACAACATTTGTGTTGTTTTATTTTTCTAACTCACTCAACTCAACTTGTTTTTGTGTGTGGAAAATTAATTCTTCTCTCTAAAAATCAAAAGAAAATTATTAAGAGTTAATAATTTAAAACAAAAATTACTGAGAGTTAGTAATAGATTTGTATATTTTCAAGGAGCAATCTTACATAATATCTAGTTAATATTATTAAGATTTTGGGGGTAAGTTCTTGGGTGCTTAAGAGAGGAGGTATTCTACCTTGGACACTTGAAGATGGAGGACCTTGCCATTTATTTTAAGCTCAAGAACAACCAATATCAAGAACAAGCTATGTTGAGGGTAAAAGGACCCTCGCAGTCGACGTTCAGGTAACCGCCCAGGATGGAGAGCTCGTTGTTGAAAATGTTGTTTGGCTCCTTTCGGCCGAAAATAGTGCTCCCCATCAGTCTAAGGAAACAACGGACATGGGGAAGGTGGACCTGAAGGAGCTTTCGCTCCCTAAAAGTGGTCTGGGCCAGACACCGCCGAAGCTGACGGTAGACCTTCCTCGGGGCAGCAGTCAAGCCCGTAGAGGAAAGGTCAAGTAACCTACCAAACTCCTCTAGTGTCATCGGAAAAGTCCGGTTAAACAACCGGAATGACACTGAAGAACTCTCGGGGTCAGCCTCGTGTGCCCCGGGGGAGAAGGTAAAAGAGCTGAGAAACTCGAGGCTCAGCTCTAAAAAGGTATGACCTCTCATAGTGATGAGCCCAGGCATCCCCGTGGCCCGTAGTAAGTCACAAACCGACTCGTAAATACCGAGTCTATCTAGTGCCGATTTATCCAAAAATTGGGAAGGTACATGTACACATTTTAGCAGGTTATAAAATTTCGTACGGTGTAAAGCGTTGACGAATAATACATGCGGGTAGTCTGGGTGAGGGTCAAGGAAAGTGTCCCCTCGGACCGTGACCGTGCCAGAAGTAGAAGCAGCAGCTGCTGTAGAAGTGCTAGGAGCGGAAGTAGAGGTAGCTGGAGCTGGTGTAGCTCTGGACTGTCTACGACCCCGGCCTCTGGTACTCAAAGGAGAAGCCCGTGAAGCGACGGTGTGAGGAACTCAAATTTATCAGATTTACCGTCTCATGTGGATTCTTCTCATTTTGAGTCGGTAAATGACCTTGCTTTCTCGAGGATTGATTCGCGGCTAGTTGGGCAACTTGGGTTTCAAGTGCCTTAATGGACGCATCTTTCTGTTGATCACTCAGCTGAAACTGCTTTGTAATGGATTGCAACATAGACTTTATCTCACTTATTTCACTCACCCCACCGGAAGATGATGCACCTTAATTAGAAGGAGTGAAAGAAGGAGGCTTCTGAAAGCCTTGTTGATTCGGGTGTGGAGGGACATACGGCTGCTGCTGGTGCGGAGGAGGAGTAGGATTGAGCACATTTTGACTACTCCACCTCAAATTGGGATGGACGTTCGGCTCGTAATAAGTGTTGTTCTGCCTGTAATGTTGAAAGGCAGCACAGGACTCATAAGAATTTGGACAATTATCTGAAACATGTCCCTCTCCTCCACATCTCTTACAGACGAAAGGACCGTCTGTAACAGCATTCACATGGTAGATTCCTCCCTTCGAGGCTCCTCCCAACTCATACTTATCGAATCTCACCGTGAGAGCCTCTAATGCAGCTACAGAAGGAGATTCAGCACTCCTCCTTTGATTCCCTCTGGAATTCCCATACTCAGCTTTATGGGTGGCTAAGTCATCAATGATCTTCCACCCCTTAGTCTCTCCCATATTCTCAGCAAATCGGCCACTTGCTGCCGCATCCAAGATAGCCCTCTGATCGTCATACAGCCCGTTATAGAACTGATTGCATAGACTCCACTTTTCGAAACCATGGTGCGGAATGGTTCTCACCAACTTCTTGAAACGGACCCATGCCTCATGAAAGTTCTCATCAGGGCCCTGTTTAAGGCTCGTGATCTGAGCTCTAATGGTATTAGTCTTCGAGGCAGAGAAGTACTTCTTGTAAAATGCTAAAGCCAGCGAATTCCAGTCAGTTATCCCATGAGCAGCCCGGTCCAGATCCCTATACCACTCCCTTGCAGCATCGCGGAGTGAGAAAATAAACATGGTTTCTTTTATCTGATCCGGGGTCACGCCAGTTGGTAGGGGTATGGAACAGCAATAATCGATAAAGGTCTCCATGTGCTTAGCTGCATCTTCAGTTGCAGCTCCCCCAAATTGGTTTCTCTCAACCAAATTGATATAGGACGGCTTCGGCTCGAATTTTCTTGCCTCCCCTGGTAATATTAATCCCTTATAGAGATTCGCAGCTGTCGGCTCAGAGTCACTGGCAATAGTTGCTTCTTCGGCCATTTCTAGAAAGTCCGGAGAACTGACGGTCTCAGCTGATGAATTAGAAGTAGGAGATGAAGGTGGATCCTCCTCAAACAGAGCGTTCTCGTAGTAACTAGACAGAGTACTCAGCTCTTCCTCTGTCGGCAATATCCTAGATGATCGCCTCAACTCACGCAAAGTCTTCTCAATCTCAGGATTGATCGGTAGTAGTTCACCACCCTGTGACCTGCGCATAGAAAGGAACTACAAATTGAATATAAGAATATTTTAAGGAACGGATGCCCCTTAAACTAAAAGAAAGACTAAAAATAAAACAACTAATAATTTAAACAATTGCCTCCCCGGCAACGGTGCCAAAATTTGACACGCCTATCGTGTACCCTGTCAAAGATAAAACCTAACGGTCTCAACTAAAATGTAGTAGAGGTTGTCGAGTATCGAATCCACAGGGAGGCGGTGCAATTATCAGTTGCCTAATTCTAATCTTAAGGTAACAAATGGGGGTTGTTGAATTGGTTGCTAAACTGCGAGGTTTGAAGGAAGAGAAATAAAGTAAAGAGCAGTAAAAGCAAGGAAATAAGATTAAACTAACAGATAAAAAGGGACATGTCAGGATTTCGGTTCACTACGGTAGTGTAGTGACTCAGCTGTAAATGATTCAGGCGAATTATATGCGAGACGGATGTTGAAAGGTCCTTTCGGTCCACTTTCTATCCTAAATTACCACTAACTTAACTTTCATTCTCATTAAGGTAGTCTCTTTGTTCATATGGGCCTATTTAGTCCAATCTTTCGATCTAGGATTAATTTTAGCCAGATTAAAGGATGACGTAGAAGCGTGCACTCAACTAAGTCGAATAAATACAATTAAATTGCTATGGTGACAGGGTCTCACAACTAATTCATCTAATTCATTTACTACATCGTCACATTTCTACCGCAGATCCCCTAATCCCAACATGAAAGGGGTTTAGCTACTCATGTCGCTAATTAAACTAACAAAGAATTAAATTCCCAAAGAATAAACATTATGAAATAAACAATAAATTGCATAAAAGTAAATTAGGGCAAAGATTAAATGCAACGAAACGAAGAATTAAAGCTAACAAGAGATTAATTATTATTAAAGGGAGAGAAAGGAATTACAATCAAGCGAATCCGGCGTAAAGAACACGAAATCCGAGTGAATAAATCCGAAGAACGAGGTTACAGTGAAACGGAATAAAGCAACGTAACAAAGTTTAACAGTAGGAAGCTTAGATAAAATGAAAGATAACTAATAACCTAGTTAACATAGGTTTAAATTGGAAAAGTAATAAGTTTAACGAAAATAAACAACACACGGGCTGTTTAAAGCCCATAATCAGCGAAACCACTCGATCGAGTGGATTAAAACCACTCGATCGAGCAAACACCTCAGCAAATCTACTCGATCGAGTAGATAATCAGTCGATCGAGTAACTCGTCTTTCTGCAACTTCAGGATCGAGTAGTAAACTACTCGATCGACCATCCTGGGACGTAAAAACCAATCGATCGAGTGGTAAAAACTGCTCGATCGAGTACTTTGACTTCAAATCAGCTCAAGTCCGCGCCTAAATACCTCGTAATCCGTGCCATGATGCTTCCAAATGCAGTATCTCACTCTGGAACAATCCCGTCTCCTCTAAATGCATGCAAAAAGGACGAAAAAGGGTACGATTCCACTACTTTCGCGTTCATTTCTACAAAATGGACAAAACGAACGAAAGTAGCCAATTCGGGGCAAAATACCATAGAAACAGTATAAAAATGTATAGAAATACGTGCTGAAATAGGCTAAAAAGACTATTTATTTGGCACGTATCATTCATCATTAACTTTTGTTTTCTTCCCTCGTTTGGTAATCCAAGCAGGGTTACCCTCAGTCTTATCATCATCTATGTCATCAAAAGCCAATCAAGGAATTCCTGTAACCTCCTGCATGGGCTTTGTTTTCAATACGTCCTCCTCTGATGGTCCTTTCTTACATGGTTCCTTCTTCTTCTCAGCACTCTTCTTCGTACCCATTGCCATGGTTAATCTACTAGATCTCTTATTCTTAGTCTTGCTTGATGAATTTCTAGCCATGGTAAGGGATCCAAGAAGCAAAACGAAGGTGTTCTAGAGTCGCCTAGCTAGGGTTTTCTCTAGGGCACATTCAAATAAAAAGACTTCAAACTGAACGTTTTAGAAACAAGTTTTAACGGTTATTTAATGGTGATTTTTGAAAGTTACAGCTTGACTTTGATTTCCGAAAACGCGAGTTTACCAAAGTTCAATATAAATGCTTAGTTGGCGTAAAGAGTACGGAAGCGAATAAATTCAACCAAAGATTTAAGAGAAATAATAAAAAAACAATAAAAATAACACCAAGATTTTTAGGTGGAAAAACGCTCTTTGAAATAGAGGTAAAAAACCATCGGCGAGAGAGCTAAATATTTCACTATAATGATTTATGGGAGAACAAGTATTTCCCCGATGGCCTATATAAAATGACCAAATAAATTACTCTGAGAGGGTTAAATGATATTGAACACCCACAATGATATAATATAGAGAGTAGGAATAAAGAGGAATTATAATGAGAAGTTTTATGTTGTAGTTTTGCTGTGTGTTATTTTGCGGAGGATTGAGCATGTATTTATATTGATTTATGAAGTAAATGTAATGATTCGTTAGTCTTTGATTTCCATTTGTTGCACACAATTTCCTTTACTTCAATTACGTTGCTTGTGCATTCCATTATTCCACCATATGTTTCATGCACTTCCATTATCATGCCATAAGTTAGAATAAGTTCTAACATCTTCTCATTAAAGGAGAGGCATAACTCCAACAACCTCCACCTTGACTCGCCTTCCCACTGAAACAGTCTCTCTCGCCAATGAAGCCTTGTTAAGTGTGAATAATACCAACTAAGTCTAAGCAATGGTCAAACTTAGCTGCTGTGAGTGGTTTGGTTAACATATTTGCAGGATTCTCAGTGAATGAACCTTTACAACAGTTAAATTTCCTACATCAACAATATCTCGGATAAAATGGTGCTTGATATCAATGTGCTTGGTTTTTGAGTGATGCTTGCTATTTCTGGTCAAGTGGACTGCACTTTGACTATCACAAAATACTCCAACAAACACCCGATGATTATCGGACTACAACATGTTTTGGAATCGCGGCGTTTGATCGACAGTTTGTGTACAACTTTACATCGGAAAACTTAAAACGATTTCAAAAATAAAACATTTCAAAACATTTCAAAAATACCTGGAGTGTTTAATGCACGACGACGGGGTCGCAATGACACTAACTAGAGTCAAAACCGACACCGGACCAAAAACCGACTCAAAAATTCAAATCCCGACTCCAACAACGAGTCAAACCGAGTCAACCACCAAAAACAAAACATTTCAAACCTTCTACCTTAAGTTTTCCCAGATTCATGAATGGTCAAGTACCAAACATGTGACTACAAAACCTAGGATAGAACAAATCATGATTGCGTTTGTTGTGAAAGCGACAACACACCTCGAAGACCCGCGACGTGGCTCGCGCCTCTTTGAGCAGCCCAGGTGGCCACGTCGCTTAAAACTCACACAACCACTCATTCTCCTATAAATACCCCTCAAATGCCACCCATTTGAGAGTTAAGCGAGAGTCCGCCCCCTCCTTCTCCCTTAAACTTCTAGACCCGACTTCCTGAGTCACAAAATCGACACGTGTTTACGACCTACCGATCGTAAACACAAGCCTTACACATTTTGTTTGGTACCGTCGCCGTGCATTCGACCGACCCATTCGACCAACTTAACTCATCAATCAACATATTTTAATTAACATATTTTCAACTCATTTTCAAAACAAAATCCTTTTTTAAGGCACACTTTTTAAACTTCTTGATCGTGAGTAGTTGCTACGAGAAAACTTGTCTCTAAAGTCGTCTACATTGCAAAATATCAATACACGTAAGTTTGAGGGTGTAAACAACTCACTTTATTTCATGTATTTACTGTTTTTATAAGTCTATAAGCATGAACAATGCATAACACGATTCAAACATAGGATAGACGAGCCAAAACCGAGTTTTGGCCTGAGACAGGAGCTCCTTGCTATGCAGGGAAGCTCGCGCCTCATGTAGGTGTCCAGGTCAGACTCATCCGTGTTTGTTCTCGTCTTTCCTCTTTATTTCATCTTCATATCTGTAATCGGTTTTACCATTTCAAACGTTCGAAATCATTTTTATGACAAACTTTTTAACCATAAATCATAATTACCCTTGGTTCCATATACCATAACGGTTAAATCCGTGACTCGGTGATGTTAATTGGTTAATTACATTTTAAAGGAATCTCTATTCTTTTATTTACCATTTTAATTCATTTTTATGATAAACATGTTTTGACCATTACAAAAATCATCCTTGGTTCTTTATACCATGACGGTTTATTCTGTGACTCGATGATATTATTGGTTAATTACATTTTAATGGGTATTTTAACCCCCTTTTATTTTATTTACCATTTTTCTCATTTGTTTACATTGGTAAATATATTAGTCATAATTCATAGTCATCCTTGGTTCTTTATACCATGTCGGTTTAATCCGAGTACGATGATTAACTTGACTAATTACAAATAATCGAACTTAACATAATTAGTTCAAATCAAATATTTTCCTTTTACACATTTTGCTATGCTTTTCAAACATGCAAATCCGACAACGAATATTACTAATATAATAGTAATTATTCCGAGTCATGCAAACAATACTTGCAAATTATTTAATCACAAATACGGTTTTAAACAACCTTTTCAAAAACCAGGAGACGCCCACTTGGGTCGGCTCATGGCTCGCGCCCCGAGTGGCCGCCTGTTTTCACACTTTAAAACCAGGGCAGAGCCCCTTCCATCGCCAATAGGCTCGCACCCCTATGGGGCTGCCTGGCATTGCTCTGTCTCGTTTTTAGCATTTGTCTAGGACCATCCCGATTACGGTTAATCCGAATACATGACGGATCAGATTGACAAGCTTACGTTTTTACACTGTCATTTGACACCCTTTTTCAATAAATGGATCGTGTTAAGCATCATAACCCGAATTTGGTAAATGGATGTTTAATTTCCGTTTTCACATGCAAATCAATCTAAATCAAACTTGACATCTTATGCTTGATATTTGGATTAACAAACCGACTTAGGAAAGCTCTCACATGTTAGGTTAAACTTTGATGTGCATTCATGCATTTACACCGTTTTATCAACTATTGCACTTAAACAACCACGATCGATCAGTAGAGGCCGCTAATGCTGGCGGGATTGGGAGTCCGATTAATAGGCTTCCCAATACGTACCCTCACCCCTTACTCAGAACCTTTGGATAGTGGATGGCCTTATCCAAGGCGTACGAGAGTCATTTTAGGCATATAATGCTAAAAGGGGGACGAGTCCTTATCTTTAGTACCTATGTCAAACACTGCTTTGTGCTTCGTTTGACCGAGGTATAAAGTGGATTCGAACGGGTTCCAAGCATCCCACAAATGCTTGGTGGCGACTCCGAACATCTCTAATCGATTCGAGACCTTTACCGAGACGAAACCGACCGATCTAAAGCGATCCGGTCGAAAGCATTTTTACGCCGCCGAGCGTGGCTTTCAAAAGACCGCTGCATGTCCACAGATTGGCCTGGCGTGCAGGTGGCCCGTGACCGCAGACCGGTAGGCGGCCTAAATCCGCAGACCGAGACGTGGCCCATATCCACAGTTTGGCGACTCCGCTGGGGAGAACTATGGATACGTAGGCAGCCCCCGACAGGGACACAACCGCACACCCGTTTCAATCTCAACCATCAACATCAATCCTCAAAACCAGCCCACCCAGCTGCAGAAAATTAATCTCATAACTCTTTACTGGGGGCTTCTTCCTTAAGACGTCGCCCATCCGTTGTTTAGTCAAATTCCCACCTTCTCACTCTGGGGGCTTCTCTTTCGAGACGCCACCCATCCTTTATCCTCAAACATCCTTTGAGTCTCAACTACAGTCCAAAATAAAACCGCCTTTAGCCTGGATGCATGTCGTTGTGTGCACCAAAAATAATATTTATAATACCTATTAAAACTAACAGAAGTTAGTGGTAACAGGGTCGAACCACAGAGAGGCGGGGGAGTTTCTATTGTTTAATATTCTAGTCTTAGGGTAACAATGAGGGGGATTTTGATTTGAAACTAATTCTAAGGCAAATAGATTAAAAACTAAATGCAAATAAAAGACAAAAAGCGGTAAAGAAAATGATGTAAACCAATAATAAAAAGGAGCTAGAATGATTGGGTCACTACAGCTTCGATGGCACATAAGTCTAGGTAGGTCTCGAAATACAGTCGTGGGTGATGGGTATGACAAGTCCTCTCGGTCCAAGTCAACTAATAGCCCCTCTCGGTCTATGCTATTAGTCCCTAGGTGTCACTAATACTAACTTTCGTTCTTGATTAGTAATCCTAATGCCTAAATCGCTTACCTTTCAGTCTAGCAATTTAGCCGTCTTAATTCATTAATCTAAGCCCTTCCCTATCTTTCGATCTACGGGTTGGTCAAAACTAAGCATCTAACAAGTCTCCGCTAGGTCTCATTGATAGATATTGCACTTAACGAATCAAACGAAGCAAATCAGACACGAAGGTGGTCGACCGACCAGCTACCCCAGTCGACCGACCACCCGACCCAGTCGACCGACCAGGTAAGCCAGTCGGTCGACCAAGCCTTAATCCGGGAGTCACCTATTCTAGTGCCATCTACGCTATGTTCGCCTACATCCTAGCAAGGGTGTTTTAGCTAGACATATTAATGATAATAACAACTATAAAATTGGTAATTAAAGTATACGAATTCATAATTGAAATACTAGAATAATTAAAGTGCATAAACTAAATCTAGGGTTCCAGGATTCTAAGCTAGCAATTTCTAAACTATAAACAAAGTAAATAAACTGTAGAATAAGAACAAGGATTACCGAAATTGGAACAAGTGAAGAATAGATCCGAAAGCAGTAAACCTTTATTGTGAATGAAACGTAAGCTAGATTATTGTTTTCTAGGTCTAAACTAAGGATGATGAAATAACTTGATACCGTTTACAAAGCATTGAGTTACGTTATATAGAGTTTCACGTAACACCTCCTCACTAAACCTAATTACAATTGGCTTAAATCACGTCTTTTAGTTTCTCGTCAGATTGTGGAGTGGTCTATCGACCACATGTATCAGTCTACCGACCAAATGCCAGGGTAACTGTAGCTTCTGACTAAAAATAAATCTCGTGCTTCAGTATACTTGGTCGGTCGACCAATGTATCCAGTCGATCGATCAAACGTGCTGTACAGCAATGCATTCTGACGAATTCTGCAGCGCATTCCGATCTTAAAACAGCTGCCATTTCTTCGTTACTTGGTCAGATCAGGAATTCTATGCTGCGTTGGAAAGCTAAGAGGATAAGCTTTCACCTCCAATTGGAATCACTCGATTATCAGCTCTAGAACTCGAGATATTGACATCTGAAGCAGGCTGCAATATCGTGAAGTGCTTCTTTGCTTGTTAAACTCGTACGCAACCATGCTTTTGCTATCTTTAGGCCTTGAAACGCGCACCAAGCTCATTCCTCGAGTCAATACCTCATGTCAAATCCTATGCTAAACACTCGGGAACGGATTCGGCTCATTTTCCGCTGGATTCTTCACATTTCTGCAATATTATACAAAAACACGAAAGTAGACGGAAATAGGGAAAATAGTAGCATAAACTACATAATTGAGCTCTGAAATGCGTGTAAAATAGGGTGTAAAACATCATATAAATGACACGTATCAAACTTCCCCAAACAAAACCCTAGCTTGTCCCCAAGCAAGAACTAGACTCGATCCTAAAACCTAGTGGAACGAGTTCAATCTCAGAGCGAAATGCAACCATAAAGCCTAAACCAATTTAATGCACAACTAACAATCAATTAGCATTGTGAATCATGCAAACGAGTTATGGAGTCGTTAAAAACTGCAGAACCGTCAATTATAGAGACTTATCAAATTGGACTCTCACGGGTCGCTCAAATCACTCAAATAAGCACAAGGTGAATATATGTAAAGATAGAAAGAAGTAATATTGTAATGACTCTCACCTAACTACGACCTATAAGAACATGCCTGCAGTTTAATATGAAAGTAATCTCTACAACCGTACATATGCATTCCAACCATCAAAGACCATTGACACATGCCGAGGCAAAATTTGGATATGTGAGGTATGGGTAAGAAAGGGCTAAGATAAATTTGGATAGAGGAGTTAAAGCCAAGCTAGTAACTACTAAATCAAATTATAACAACATCCACTTCCTTACTCAAAATTAAATCGATGAAACGGTGCTAATGACTAGCACTAAACTCACAACCCAACAACAAGTCAACTCCCCAACAATTAGAAATAATACATGGGAGTACAAAATCACCAACTCATAAGAATTGCAACATGTGATTTTTTCGAATTTTCTTTTTCTTTGAAGTACTCAGTCGATCGACCAATGTAGCCGGTCGATAGACCGATCTTTTTTTTTTTCGAATCTCTCCTTTCTTTTTTCTTTCGTATTCTGTTTTTTTTTTCTTTTTTCTTTCTTTTCAAACCTTTTTCTTTCCTTCCCTTTCACCATTTCACCAACATCTCAATAAAGAGTAAAATAACCAAACCGCAATAAACACATTCCCAAAAACTAAGACCACTAGCTTGACAAAGGCAGGCTAAATATAGGATGTAGTTAAGGGACAAAAGGCTAAATTTGGCTATGAGGGGTTTATGGGTAAGAATGGAATAAAGGGGACCTCTACCACATGTGTCAACAAACCACAAACCGAATGCATACATGTATTAAGCAGATTAAGTTCATATTTATGCAAATTTATGTAACATGTCTCATAAGGAGTGACTACTCACATCCTAGATAAACTGGTCATGAATGACACCAGTTATAAGCTTTAATAACTCAGAAAATGATGTAGTTTGCCAAAATTTAAGTCAAGTCTCAAGATTCAGCGAATGAATTAACGAAAACTCGTAGATTATGCATATATGATTCTACTAATAACATGTCAATAAAGCAAGGCTTAGGCATAAACAGCTGAAAATGCAATGTCATCATTAAAATACTACCGTTCCGACTCGACCTACATGCTAAAATAAACGTGATATTTGTTTGAATTTTTTCAATTATTTCAATTTTTTTCAATTTTCTGTATATATGAGAAATGAAAAAAACAAATGTAAACTGAAGTGTAATAAACGTGAAACACAAATGTAATAAGACATGTGAATGCAATGCAAAACCCTTCCCTAAACCAAATCACACAATGTCCCCATTGTGCAAAATCATGTATAAGAAACGAAAAAAGGAAATGGGAGTTTGCAATTAAAGAACTACAACTAAATAAAACATGAGAGAAAAAGATGTCGGGAACTCACAAGACTTCATGCGCGAACGGAAACCTCCCAAACCAATAAGCAAGATAGGAGGTTTTGTAGCGATGCTACCATAAGATACCTGAAAGACAGAAAAGCAAACATGGTTCGGAAATAAACGAATTTGGGCGGGAAAAATGTGCATGGAATTTAAAGTAGAAGAAAACGAAAATAAAAGTGAAAGGGAAAGAATAGAGAGAAAAACTCCCTAGAATGCCCATTCACGCTTCACGAGACGACCAAGCATGATCGCCAAAATAGGTAACAGCAGCAAGAAGGGTCGACCGACCGCAGGTTGTGGTCGACCGACCACTGCACCTGAAGCAGAACTCGTTTTCTTCGATTTTAACTCAATAAATTGAGTTATCATGGTCTACAAACCTGCAAATGCACAATATATACGGGCCCAAAATTCGCGCAAACCCAATAAAAACAGTCTATAGTCTTAAAAATTCTAAAGCAAACCAAACAAAGCGAAGTCTCGCGCAAACCAAAAACAGTAAAAAGTCTTAAATGCGATAAATTGTCTTAAAAACTCAAGCAATAAAATGTTTATCCGCGAAAAATGCGGAAAATCTCCGATCATGGCTTCTGGCTACACGAAGTACCCTCCACGGTGGTTATCTTCTCAGCACTCCAATCCACAACATCGTCTGGCGGATCTACATCTGACGCATCCTCCCACTTGTCATATGACTCCTCAAGCTCCAAATCAGAAACTGTAACTTTGGCTGGCTCATCCTCTTCAGGCTCCTCGTCAGTGCCATAGCTCAAGCATCCTAGGCCACCTCTCTGAACAATAGGCTCAACTAGAGTTACGGGCAGCTCATCCTTCCCCAAACCAGCTCCTGCAATAGATGAAACAGACAAATCGTCCTCCAATTTGCTCCCAATCCGGGGCGGAGGTGTCATAACAGGAATAGGCACAGGTAATGAAGGAGGAGTGTCAGTAATTACAACATAAGACTTACGAGTAGAAATCGCATTACAAGTCACATGACACATAACATCTTTCTTCCTAAAAGTCTGGGCAAAACTAATGGACTGCTTCCCCACCTTAAAGGTCAGTGTCCCTGAGCCAACATCAATAACTGCACCAGCAGTGTGCAGAAAGGGTCTACCCAAAATGATAGGGATATGGGCATCCTCGGGTATATCTAACACAATAAAGTCAACTGGGAAGAAGAATTTTCCTATTTGCACAGGAATATCCTCTAGGACTCCTACGGCCGGACCGCGTAACGATCACCATTTGCACCTTTGTCATATTAGTGACCGTAAATCTAGTCAATCCTAATCTCCTAGCAAGACTCAAAGGCATGACACTAATACTAGCCCTAAATCACATAATGCCTTCTCAATTGAGAAGGTACCAATATTACAAGGGACTGAAAAGCTACCCGGTCGCCTAACTGTGTGGAGAGCAGTGTGAGTCAAATAAGAGCTAGATTCTTCAGTTAAATTAACAAACTCGACCCTATCAAGTTTCCGCTTCTTATTTAAAAGCTGTTTCATGAATTTCATATAAGCGGGAACTTGATTTACCAACTCAAGAAAAGGTACTTGCACATTAAGACTATGAATGAGATTTTTAAATTTTTCAAAATATACCTCATCCTTCGTTGGTACTAGCCTCTCTGGATATGGGGCTTGTAAAAGTAACTTAGCCCTCTCCTCTTGGTCTCTCATACCGGCATCAGTGGACTTAGGCTGAAAATCCACTACTTTATCCTTGTTATAGCTCGAACCTTCTTCAGTCCATCTCAGGTATGAACCGTTGACCGCCGTAGGGTCATACTTTGGAATCGGAACGGACCCATCAACATCTGGATCTTGCCTCGATAATTTCGAAGCCGTCGTACCCCGAAACAAGAAGTCCCTCAAGTTGTCTGACATTGGAGGACGAAAAGGTTCAACATCAGCAGCGTTTTCAGTCGATCGACCAGTGAGGTTGGTTGATCGACTGGCTTCTTCAGGACCAGAAGATGCACTGTTGCGCGGACTGGTCGATCGACTGGGTGATGCGGTCGATCGACCGTGATTCTTGCTGATCGTCTTTTTCTCGCCCTTTTTCTTCTTCCCTTTTTTTCAGACTTTCTCGTGTCCATCAAGAGTAGACCCGCTCCTCGGCGTCATTGCATGTACGGTCTCAATACGCCGATTTAGAGTGAAATTGACTCAAGATCTCAAATTTGCATTCTTATCTAATATAGCAAATTGAGATTTCACTCCGTGATTCAGACCTCATTCGCCGCATTACTTTTCTCGTACCTCCACCATAAGCAAATGCACTAGACTCGTCAACTCGCAACTTCATTATTCGACTCTTCTTGGTTGAGTGGATGGTGGTGGGGCTACATAAGGAGGCACATATGGTTGATGCGGTGAAGTAGGAGCGTAATTATACGCATTGTCGAGCTTGAATTGATGAAAAGCAAATATCTTCTCATTAGGGCTCCTGCATGCATCAACTATGTGTCCCATTCCGCCGCATCTCCCACAAAACTCCACCTGCTGCCCCTGAGAATGGAACATGGGTGGACCCTTCTGAAGTACTGTAGATAGGACCTGTAGGACCTAACAAACAACACTAGAGGAGATGGTAAGAACTGCCTCAAGGTACTCAGTCTTCCCTTGAGGCGAAGCACAGACTAAAATAAAAAACAACTAGAACTAGCGCCGCCTCCCCGGCAACGGCGCCAAAATTTGATGCCTGTCGTTGTGTGCACCAAAAATAATATTTATAATACCTATTAAAACTAACAGAAGTTAGTGGTAACAGGGTCGAACCACAGAGAGGCGGGGGAGTTTCTATTGTTTAATATTCTAGTCTTAGGGTAACAATGAGGGGGATTTTGATTTGGAACTAATTCTAAGGCAAATAGATTAAAAACTAAATGCAAATAAAAGACAAAAAGCGGTAAAGAAAATGATGTAAACCAATAATAAAAAGGAGCTAGAATGATTGGGTCACTACAGCTTCGATGGCACATAAGTCTAGGTAGGTCTCGAAATACAGTCGTGGGTGATGGGTATGACAAGTCCTCTCGGTCCAAGTCAACTAATAGCCCCTCTCGGTCTATGCTATTAGTCCCTAGGTGTCACTAATACTAACTTTCGTTCTTGATTAGTAATCCTAATGCCTAAATCGCTTACCTTTCAGTCTAGCAATTTAGCCGTCTTAATTCATTAATCTAAGCCCTTCCCTATCTTTCGATCTACGGGTTGGTCAAAACTAAGCATCTAACAAGTCTTCGCTAGGTCTCATTGATAGATATTGCACTTAACGAATCAAACGAATCAAATCAGACACGAAGGTGGTCGACCGACCAGCTACCCCAGTCGACCGACCACCCGACCGACCAGGTAAGCCAGTCGGTCGACCAAGCTCTAATCCGGGGGTCACCTATTCTAGTTCCATCTACGCTAAGTTCGCCTACATCCTAGCAAGGGTGTTTTAGCTAGACATATTAATGATAATAACAACTATAAAATTGGTAATTAAAGCATAAGAATTCATAATTGAAATACTAGAATAATTAAAGTGCATAAACTAAATCTAGGGTTACGGGATTCTAAGTGATGCGACCATAATTGGCGCATATTTAGCCCCCGAATTACCATTGTTTCTATGCTTTTTAGTGCCTATTTGGGTCATTTCTTATCTTTAGATCTTTGTTTTGCATATTCTTTGAGATTTTGATCCCTTGGTAGGAAAGGAGTAAGAATCTTGCATTTTCATGGCAAAACGAGGCTAAATGGATCGTATTCAATGACCAAGCATCAAGGAGAGACAAGACTAGAAGGCCTTTGTACATAGCTAAGTAGAAGATCAATGTTGAGAAAGGATCCTTGAGTCCCCAAGGAAATCCCCAAGGATTCTATGAAGAAAAGGAAAGAAAAGAAGAAGGAATGACGCTGTAGAAGAATCCGAACGGATCATCCATGATCCGTCCGTCCGTCCGCCAGACTCAATCCGAGCGTCCTTACCAGATCCGCTCGGATCCCCAGGCCCAATCCGAGCGTCTTCGCCTTGATCCGCCGGATCGTCCATGCCCCATCCGTCCGTCTCGACCTCCATCCGCCGGATCACAAGACAAAGCATGGTTTCGTTCTTCAAGCTCCGAGAAAGACGCCCTTCTCTCGGAGAATCCCGGAGTCTCCTTGCTCAAATCTAAAAAGTGTAATTACTAGTTTAGCCCTTAGTTAACCCTAATGCATCCACCTAATTTCCACTATAAATACCCCATTTGTAATAATCAAATCATGAAGTTTTATTAGATTAGAAATTCCTCTTAGATTAGATTAGGAGTAGATTAGAATAGATTATCATTTAATCTTTCCACAAATTACACATTAATCTTTCCTTTAATCATTGTTCAAGTTTATTATTGAGGAATTCAAGTTTATTATTGGGTAATTAGAAGATCATTTGGGTTTATTGGGAGATTGACAACCTTCCATCAATCATCAAGTTCTTCTATTATTCTTTGCATTATTATTTTGGAATCTCCATAGGTATAATTCTCTTAATCCTTGTTTTAATTATTGTTAATCTTTCTTACTTGTTCATCATGTTTGGCTTTGTTAGTATGATTGACAACCTTATTAACATGTTAAACTTGACCATGAGTGAGTAGTTACTTAGCTAGGATTAGTGGGTAATTAGGGGAAACCAACATGGGAATGATTCATGCTTAAATTAATATGCTTCCATGATCTATTTGCTTGCTTGTTTTGATCTCAACTCATGCACATGTTATGTTTGATGAAATGCTAAGCCTATGAATCCTTGCATTTACTACCATCTCTTATCTTTTCAATGAGACTCGTAAGACATAAACCAACTCGAGTCTCATTAGACCATGCATGTTGTTGAGTAGGGAAGATTAAGTCGACTTGTAGGTGTTGTACAATCTAATCGATTCGGCTCCGGGACCCAAACTTTCCTAGGATTGTAAGATATAACCCAACTCAATCCATCACAACAATAATTGCTTGCTTATAATTTGAGAACATGTTTGTATGATCAATTCCCATGAATCCCCTATGACCCCATGATATCCTAGCATTTTTAATCCATTGTTTACATCTTTCCTTTTGT
Source organism: Silene latifolia (assembly GCF_048544455.1). Taxonomy (NCBI): domain Eukaryota; kingdom Viridiplantae; phylum Streptophyta; class Magnoliopsida; order Caryophyllales; family Caryophyllaceae; genus Silene; species Silene latifolia. The sequence continues at coordinate 85,493,372 of NC_133529.1, forward strand.
TGCTTGTTTATTGCATCTATTAGATTAGAATCATCATCCCATTATAATTGTGACAACCCCAAGCACAACCATAATTAGATTGAATAATTTGAGTAACCACCGTCCCATGGATCGACCTCGACTTACCACTAACTAGTTGTATGTTGAGTATTATAAATGTGTTTGATTGGATGAGTGACGACATCGTCCACATCAAAATGGCGCCGTTGCCGGGGACGGTGTTGTTTATTTGAATTGTTCTTTTGTCTAGTTTTAGTTGTGCTTCTTCTTGAGGAATTTTGGTTCCTTGGGAATTTATTTCTTGTACTTGTTCTTTTTCACATGCCCAACATGTCTACATTCACTTTTTGGCAATATGAAAATGAATCATTTGATAAATATGTTGCAAGATTTGAAGATTATATGACTCATGCTTGGCATCATGGTTTTACTATTTCAAATTATGAAGCATGTTGTGTTGTTTATAATGGCATGAACCTTGAAACCCGCAACTTGGCATTTCACTTGAGTGGTGGTAGGATATGTGAGATGAGTTGTGAGGAATTTTGGGAATTTGTTGAGTTCATGACCACCCATTGTCTTAAGCAAACTATACATGACATCTTTGAGAATGCCAAGGAAGGTATGGAAGTGATAAAAACCACATTTCAAAAATTCATTGAGGAAAACTATGATGAAAATGAGATTTGTGAGGATGAGAAACCTTCCTATAACCTTGAGTCAACCCACTTTGTCCACAAAATTACCCCACCTTGGGAAGATGGAGTGCTAGATGAGGAGAGTGATGATGAGGAGGAGTACATTCTTGATTGTGAAACTAATGCTTGGATGCCGTCATCCTACTCTTCTTGTGTTTCAATGAAATCAACCTCCATGGAATTTGATGTTAATGGGCAAAGTGAGAATGATATGGATGAGAGCTTGAGAGAAAACTCACCCTTTGAGGATGACATATTTGAGGGAGACAATTGTGTTGAGCTTGGTGAGCCTTGCTATGACAACCCCTTTGGTAATGGACCTTGTTGGGATGAGGAATTTGATGAGGACATTTGGGAACCCCAAATAGACACCCTTAAAATCACCTTGGATGATAATGAGAGTACTTGCATTGAATGTGGTGATTTTGACTATTTGGAGGATGAGTTGAGTGAATTGCCAACCAACTACCCATTTCATGTTCCTACCATCCATCATTTCTCTTATGATTTTTGTTATAATGCTCTTGATATGCTTGTCCGGTCTTTTACTTGGGCATTATTTCATTGCATAATCTTGTGTTGCTATGCATGCCTATTCATGTCCCACTCCCAAGAATTTGACCGACTTCTACGTGCTTTGAGTGCTAGTGATGATTTTCCATGAAATTGTTTATTAATAATCTTTGGTTTAAAGGAGTTCCTCAATAAACCATTAATTTGTATTTATGCATTTAGTGTAGTTTGCATTGTACTATATCTCTCATGATTCATGTAGTTAGTTGCATATAGATTAGAATTCATGCATAGTCACTAATGGCCAAACCTATTCATTTCTACACTAGAAATATTGTTTAAATCGGTTTGGGGAGGTTTGATCATAGGTGACCTAATCATGCATCACATAGTATAGTTTATATTGCATTCATTTGTTATATATGTCATATAGAATTGCATTTAGTTAGAGCATGCATTCATTCATACCATATCATTGCATTTGTACTTTATTTCAAAAATCAAAAATCCAAAAACATGTATTTCTTTTTTTATTCCTACTCCTACATGTACATTGAGGACAATGTCCAAAATAAAGTGGGGGATGGGAATTTATATTCCAAAAAAATGATAAAAATTGAAAATTTTTGAAAAATCCCAAAAATATGTCTTTTAATTTCATAAAAACAAAAACCATAAAAATTTGAAAAATTGAAAAATCCAAAAACAAGTTCATTTCCTTTGTAGTGTAGACTTGTATATATTGTTTTGTATATATTGTGTTTGTTCATCCTTTTTCACATTGATTGACTACGCCACATCCGAGACATGAGGATATTGAAGACCGCATGGTATGATCTTTCCAATCTCCTTTTTCCTCTTTATGTTAATGACTATGTGGCTTTATTTTGATTGATGCGGTATAACAATGTGAACTTAGGACTTGCATTTAGTTTATATGTCATATTAGTTGGTAGAATCATATGCATTAGGATGTTTATATGATAGTTGCATCATGGCATGTAGTTTGCATGTTAGAAAAATTTTGCGAAACCGTCTACTTGGGAAACTTGACAAGTGTATATAGGCCCTAGAAGATGCTTTTTCTTCTTAAGACTTTGCTTGTTAGAATGCTTATAAAACACCCTAGGATGTGTCATGCTAGTATCCTTTGACCCATGGATTAAGGCCTAGTCAAGAGTACCTTGTGGTGTGATAACTCCTTGGCTACCGTTTATTCCAAGGTGACCCTTGAAACCATGCATACATCCGTCATCCATGTTCTACCACATTTTTGTCACAAAAAGGGAATGGGCACAAAAAGAAATCAATTTGAGTTCAATGAAATGAAAAGTGAAAGAAAGTTTGCAAAAATGCATCAAATGAAAAGAGGAGCAAAAATAGACTCCTAAAAGCTTCAAATATGAGGCACCCTCACTACATATGGGGTGACTTTGAAAATGTTCAAAAAGAAAATGCAAAAAGTTGAAAGTTGTCAAGTGTTGAAAAGCCAAAAATCAAAAAAGAAATGGCAAGAAAGTGTTCTCAAATGTTATTTGCCACATGAAATTGGGGGGGAAAACAAAAATGAAAGCAAACTCTCAAAGTGAAACTCAAATATCTATCGATCCCTTTATCCATCATATCCATTTTTGTGCATGGTAGAGAGGGGACGACCCTTCTTCTTGTCTAGGCAAGAGGGGGAATTCCGCGATCCTCCAGTGTTTCTAACACCATAGGGAGTCTACTCTTGACAAAAGCATTTAACGATTGAGGACAAAGGTACCCTAGCTTGACACCTTTTGGAGGTGATTTATTGGTATCCTTCTAGGCTTAGTAGTTTGAACAAATTGCATCTATGAAGGATTGTGTACCCTTGAATTGCTTCCCTTGTAGATAATTTCCGCCACTTAGATGAGGAAAGTGGCTATTCTTTTGTAGATGCATCCATTACTTGATTTTGTGTGCTTAATGTTTGGATGTGTCGCCATTTTGGCAAGACCCACCTTGCCTTGCAAGAAGGCATCCTACCTCATGGTTGTCTTGTTGTAAGTTGAAGGGGCGGAGTGAGACCCGCTAATTGTCTCATATCGGCTATTATTATTAGGTTAGGTTAGTATTGGTCCTAGTCTTTGTCACCTCTTTACTCGGGACGAGCAAAGGTTCGGTTTGGGGATATTTGATGCGACCATAATTGGCGCATATTTAGCCCCCGAATTACCATTGTTTCTATGCTTTTTAGTGCCTATTTGGGTCATTTCTTATCTTTAGATCTTTGTTTTGCATATTCTTTGAGATTTTGATCCCTTGGTAGGAAAGGAGTAAGAATCTTGCATTTTCATGGCAAAACGAGGCTAAATGGATCGTATTCAATGACCAAGCATCAAGGAGAGACAAGACTAGAAGGCCTTTGTACATAGCTAAGTAGAAGATCAATGTTGAGAAAGGATCCTTGAGTCCCCAAGGAAATCCCCAAGGATTCTATGAAGAAAAGGAAAGAAAAGAAGAAGGAATGACGCTGTAGAAGAATCCGAACGGATCATCCATGATCCGTCCGTCCGCCCAGCTCAATCCGAGCGTCCTTACCCAGGATCCGCTCGGATCCCCCAGGCCCAATCCGAGCGTCTTCTGCCTTGATCCGCTCGGATCGTCCATGCCCCATCCGTCCGTCTCGACCTCCATCCGCTCGGATCACAGTACAGCATGGTTTCGTTCTTCAAGCTCCGAGAAAGACGCCCTTCTCTCGGAGAATCCCGGAGTCTCCTTGCTCAAATCTAAAAAGTGTAATTACTAGTTTAGCCCTTAGTTAACCCTAATGCATCCACCTAATTTCCACTATAAATACCCCATTTGTAATAATCAAATCATGAAGTTTTATTAGATTAGAAATTCCTCTTAGATTAGATTAGGAGTAGATTAGAATAGATTATCATTTAATCTTTCCACAAATTACACATTAATCTTTCCTTTAATCATTGTTCAAGTTTATTATTGAGGAATTCAAGTTTATTATTGGGTAATTAGAAGATCATTTGGGTTTATTGGGAGATTGACAACCTTCCATCAATCATCAAGTTCTTCTATTATTCTTTGCATTATTATTTTGGAATCTCCATAGGTATAATTCTCTTAATCCTTGTTTTAATTATTGTTAATCTTTCTTACTTGTTCATCATGTTTGGCTTTGTTAGTATGATTGACAACCTTATTAACATGTTAAACTTGACCATGAGTGAGTAGTTACTTAGCTAGGATTAGTGGGTAATTAGGGGAAACCAACATGGGGAATGATTCATGCTTAAATTAATATGCTTCCATGATCTATTTGCTTGCTTGTTTTGATCTCAACTCATGCACATGTTATGTTTGATGAAATGCTAAGCCTATGAATCCTTGCATTTACTACCATCTCTTATCTTTTCAATGAGACTCGTAAGACATAAACCAACTCGAGTCTCATTAGACCATGCATGTTGTTGAGTAGGGAAGATTAAGTCGACTTGTAGGTGTTGTACAATCTAATCGATTCGGCTCCGGGACCCAAACTTTCCTAGGATTGTAAGATATAACCCAACTCAATCCATCACAACAATAATTGCTTGCTTATAATTTGAGAACATGTTTGTATGATCAATTCCCATGAATCCCCTATGACCCCATGATATCCTAGCATTTTTAATCCATTGTTTACATCTTTCCTTTTGTTGCTTGTTTATTGCATCTATTAGATTAGAATCATCATCCCATTATAATTGTGACAACCCCAAGCACAACCATAATTAGATTGAATAATTTGAGTAACCACCGTCCCATGGATCGACCTCGACTTACCACTAACTAGTTGTATGTTGAGTATTATAAATGTGTTTGATTGGATGAGTGACGACATCGTCCACATCACTAAGCTAGCAATTTCTAAGCTATAAACAAAGTAAATAAACTGTAGAATAAGAACAAGGATTACCGAAATTGGAACAAGTGAAGAATAGATCCGAAAGCTGTAAACCTTTATTGTGAATGAAACGTAAGCTAGATTATTGTTTTCTAGGTCTAAACTAAGGATGATGAAATAACTTGATACCGTTTACAAAGCATTGAGTTACGTTATATAGAGTTTCACGTAACACCTCCTCACTAAACCTAATTACAATGGGCTTAAATAACGTCTTTTAGTTTCTCGTCAGATTATGGAGTGGTCTATCGACCACATGTATCAGTCTACCGACCAAATGTCGGGGTAACCGTAGCTTCTGACTAAAAATAAATCTCGTGCTTCAGTATACTTGGTCGGTCGACCAATGTATCCAGTCGATCGACCAAACGTGCTGTACAGCAATGCATTCTGACGAATTCTGCAGCGCATTCCGATCTTAAAACAGCTGCCATTTCTTCGTTACTTGGTCAAATCAGGCATTCTATGCGGCGTTGGAAAGCTAAGAGGATAAGCGTTCACCTCCAATTGGAATCACTCGATTATCAGCTCTAGAACTCGAGATATTGACATCTGAAGCAGGCTGCAATATCGTGAAGTGCTTCTTTGCTTGTTAAACTCGTACGCAACCATGCTTTTGCTATCTTTAGGCCTTGAAACGCGCACCAAGCTCATTCCTCGAGTCAATACCTCATGTCAAATCCTATGCTAAACACTCGGGAACGGATTCGGCTCATTTTCCGCTGGATTCTTCACATTTCTGCAATATTATACAAAAACACGAAAGTAGACGGAAATAGGGAAAATAGTAGCATAAACTACATAATTGAGCTCTGAAATGCGTGTAAAATAGGGTGTAAAACATCATATAAATGACACGCATCAAACTTCCCCAAACCAAACCCTTGCTTGTCCCCAAGCAAGAACTAGACTCGATCCTAAAACCTACTGGAACGAGTTCAATCTCAGAGCGAAATGCAACCATAAAGCCTAAACCAATTTAATGCACAACTAACAATCAATTAGCATTGTGAATCATGCAAACGAGTTATGGAGTCGTTAAAAACTGCTGAACCGTCAACTATAGAGACTTATCAAATTGGACTCTCACGGGTCGCTCAAATCACTCAAATAAGCACAAGGTGAATATATGTAAAGATAGAAAGAAGTAATATTGTAATGACTCTCACCTAACTATGACCTATAAGAACATGCCTGCAGTTTAATATGAAAGTAATCTCTACAACCGTACATATGCATTCCAACCATCAAAGACCATTGACACATGCCGAGGCAAAATTTGGATATGTGAGGTATGTGTAAAAAAGGGCTAAGATAAATTTGGATAGAGGAGTTAAAGCCAAGCTAGTAACTACTAAACCAAATTATAACAACATCCACTTTCTTACTCAAAATTAAATCGATGAAATGGTGCTAATGACTAGCACTAAACTCAGAACCCAACAACAAGTCAACTCCCCAACAATTAGAAATAATACATGGGAGTACAAAATCACCAACTCATAACAATTGCAACATGTGATTTTTTCGAATTTTCTTTTTCTTTGCAGTACTCAGTCGATCGACCAATGTAGCCGGTCGATAGACCAATCTTTTTTTTTTTTTGAATCTCTCCTTTTTTTTTCTTTCGTATTCTGTTTTTTTTTTTCTTTTTTCTTTCTTTTCAAACCTTTTTCTTTCCTTCCCTTTCACCATTTCACCAACATCTCAATAAAGAGTAAAATAACCAAACCGCAATAAGCACAAGGTACAACTCAAGGACGTATCCCGAAGATGCCTCGGATACGACTCCTTATCACAGCTGGCGAGCCTTTGCACGCACATAAGAAACAATTCAAGGACATATCCCGAAGATGCCTCAGGTATGACTCCTTCTTATGGCTGGCGATCCTTTATACGTAGTCTAATGGACTTTAAATGACCCAAATCGGAAGTCGACAGACTGTAAATGACCCAAATCGGAAGTCGACAGACTCTAAACTGTTCCCGACGGCAGGTCCTTGACTCGCAAACCCGAGTCGCCTCGACGTCGCCCTTCCCGACGGCAGGTCCTTGGCTCAAACCCTTTTGAGTCGCCTTGACGTCGCAATGGTCTTCAGGTTGTAATCTTCGATTGACCTGGAGATCATACTTTGATTTTCGCCCTGTCCAAGCCTCAGTCAAAGTGGGGGCTCTTTAGATACCCAGTATCTGCACCTTCCAAAAACCACCCGATGATGATCAGACTATAACGTGTTTTTGATATGCGTACGTGGATTGGCTATACATATGACGGTTTAATGCACTACTCGAATATGAAAAATGATTTCAAAAGTTTTCTAACTTCATTTGCATTAAAATAACCCTATTTAGAGTTAAAACTGTCTTCGGACCCAAAACCGACTCAGAAACCCGCAACTCGAGTCAACCTGAGTCAACCCGAGTTAACCCAAATCTCGGATGTCAAAAATAATGCCATGAATGTCTTTATCATGTCATTTACATTAAAATGACCCTAATTAGAGTCAAAACCGTCCTCGGACTAAAAACCGACTCAGAAACCCGCAACTCGAGTCAACCTAAGTCAACCCAAATCTCGAATGTCAAAAATAATGCCATGAATGTCTTTATCATGTCATTTCTATTAAAATGACCCTATTTAGAGTCTAAACCGACACCGAGCCAAAAACCGACTCGAAATTCAAATCCCGACTCACACGGGTCAAACCCGAGTCAAAGACACAAAATACCTACCCCAAATATCACCTAAGATGAAGCTTACACGGCTAAGCAACCATCAAAGACCACAAATCACAACCAACAAAACATTGGTTAGAACAAATGCAAAATCCAAATTTGCGAAAGGGACAGTACACCCCATTGAGTCACGGGGTGGCTCACGCCTCAATGGGGTGTCTCCTTAGTCTCCAAGCAAAATCGACCGACCTACCATCCCACATTTCTCTATAAATACCCACCATCACACACTATAATCCTCACGCGAGTGTCCGCCCCCTCACCTCTCTCTTAAATTTCTAGACCCGACTTCCTAAGTCATAAAATCGACAGGTGTTTACGACCTACCGATCGTAAACACAAGCCTTACACATATTGTTTGGTACCGTCGCCGTGCATTCGACCGACCCATTCGACCAACTCAACTAATCAATCAACATGTTTTAATTAACATATTTTCAACTCATTTTTAAAACAAAATCCTTTTCTAAGGCACTCTTTTTAAACTTCTTGATCGTGAGTAGTCGCTACGAGAAAACTTGACTCTAAAGTCGTCTACGTCGCAAAATATCAATACACGTAAGTTTGAGGGTGTAAACAACTCACTTTATTTCATGTATTTACTATTTTTATGAGTCTATAAGCATGAACAATGCATAACACGATTCAAATTTAGGTTAGAGGAGCCAAAACTGAGTTTTGGCCTGAGGCAGAAGCCCCTTATGGTGCGAAGTGGCTCGCGCCTCAATGGGGTGCCCAGGTCAGACTCAAACGTGTTTGTTCTCGTCTTTCCTTTTTATTTCGTTTCTTATTTGTAATCGGTTTTTACCGTTTCAAATGTTTCAAATCACTTCTATGACAAACTTTTTAACCATAAATCATAATCACCCTTGGTTCTTTATACCATGACGGTTTAATCCGTGACTCGGTGATATTAATTGGTTAATTACATTTTAAAAGAAATCCTTTTCTTTTATTTACCATTTTAATTCATTTTTATGATAAACCTATTTTGACCATTATAAAAGTCATCCTTGGTTCTTTATACCATGACGGTTTATTCCGTGACTCGATAATATTATTGGTTAATTACATTTTAATGGGTATTTTAACACCCTTTTCTTTTATTACCATTTTTCTCATTTATTTACATTTGCAAACATATTAGTCATAATTCATAATCATCCTTGGTTCTTTATACCATGTCGGTTTAATCCGAGTACGATGACACACTTGACCAATTACAAATAATTGACCTTAACATAATTAGTTCAAATCAAACATTTTCCTTTACCATTTTATTATGCTTTTCAAACTTGCAAATCCGACAAAGAATGTTACTAACATAATAGTAATTATTCCGAGTCGTGCAAATAATATTTGCAATCATTAATCACAAAAACCGGTTTTAAACAACCTTTTAAACAACCAAGAAACGCTCCTTGAGTCGGCTCAAGGCTCGCGCCTCAAGGCAGCTCCTGTTTTCATCTTTTATAAACCAGGACAGGCCTTATTGACTCGCCGTGTGGCTCGCGCCCCAATGGGGCTGCCTGGCACAGTTCTGTCTTATTTTGGCACTTGTCTAGGACGATCCCCATTACGGTTAATCCGAATACATGACGGATCAGATTGACAAGCTCACGTTTTTACACTTTGTCATTTGACACCCTTTTTCAATAAATGGATCGTGTTAAGCATCATAATCCGAATTTGGTAAATGGATGTTTAATTTCCGTTCTCACATGCAAATCAATCTAAATCCAACTTTGACATCAATTACTTGATATTTGGATAAAAAAACCAACTTAGAAAGCCCACATGTTAGGTTAAACTTTTGGATGCGCATTCATGCATTTTACACCGTTTTATCAACTTTTGCACTTAAACAACCACGATCGATCAGTAGAGGCCGCTAACGCGGGCGGGATTGGGTGTCCGATTAAAGGGCTTCCCAATACGTACCCTCACCCCTTACTCAGAACCTTTGGATAGTGGATGGCCTTATCCAGGGCGTACAAGAGTCATTTTAGGCATAGAATGCTAAAAGGGGGACGATTCCTCATCTTTAGTACCTATGTCAAATACCGCTTTTTGCCTGGATTTGACCTAGGTATAAAGTGGATTTTGAACGGGTTCCAGACATCCCAAAAATGCTTGGTGGCGACTCCGAACATCTCTACATCGTTTCGCGGCCCTTGCCGAGACGAAACCGACCGATCTAAAGCGATCCGGTCGAAAGCATTTTTACGCCGCCGAGCGTGGCTTTCAAAAGACCGCTGCATGTCCACAGATTGGTCGGGCGTGCAGGTGGCCCGTGACTACGGACCGGTAGGCGGCCTAAATCTGCAGACCGAGACATGGCCCATGTCCACAGTTTTGCGACTCCGCTGGGTTGAAAATATGCAGTCTTGACCGCCAAACAAGTGGCCAAGTTCATTCAAAACAACATCATCTGCCGATATGGGGTACCCCATGAAGTCATTAGCGATCAAGGCTCTCACTTCCGGGCGGAAACTCAAGCTTTACTGGACAAATACAAGATCAAACGACATCGGTCATCCCCCTACCGTCCCCAAACTAACGGAGCGATGGAGGCAGCGAACAAAACTCTTGTCACCATTATCAAGAAAATGCAAGACAACTACCGCGATTGGCCGAGCAAACTCCCATTCGCACTCTGGGATACCGAACCTCCATTCGAACGCCGACAGGCGCCACACCCTTCTACCTAGCATACGGTATGGAGGCAGTTCAACCAATAGAATTAGAGGTCCCATCTCTACGCATCCTACTTGAGAGTCAAGTCCCTGAGGCGGAATGGACCCGTCGAAGGTACGAACAACTCACTCTTCTAAACGAACGGCGACTCAACGCCTTACACAACGTCCAGCTATACCAACGATGTATACAACGGGCATTCAACAAGAAGGTTAAACCCAGAAACATCCAGGAGTGCGACTTGGTCCTCAAGTCAGTTCGAGCACCATTACCCGTCGATCCGAGGGGAAAATTCAAACCCAACTGGCCGGGCCATACCTGGTCAAGAAAATACTTTTGGGGGGCGCAGTGAGACTGAGTGACCTAGATGGGGAGGATTTTACCAACTCGACCAACCTAGACCAACTCAAGAAATACTACCCTTGAACCATAGCAACCAACGACCTAGCCTAGTTTTACAACTAGCAACGACCTCAACCCTTTTCAAGTCAAGTTCCTCAACGTGTTCTGATTTGAAATTGCATGGTTTATCGAGTCTAAGCTGCGGCACCTTGCCCGTTTCAAATGTCCTTTGATCCGTCAAAGGCAACGTCCATTTCCACTAAAAACAAAAAACCCCCTGAACTATGAGCATGGTTTGATTTCACCTCTTCAGGTGGATACGTAGGCAGTCCCTCTTATGCATGAGGGATACAACCACAGAACCCAATTCAAATTCACAAAACATTTCGAACTACGATCATGGTTTGATTTCACCTCTTCAGGTGAATACGTAGGCAATCCTTCCTTATACAAGGAGGATACAACCATTCCCACAATCAAAAACATTACCCACATACAAAAACATCCCAAAAAAAAGAGAAAGGGAAAACCATTCCTTTTCCCACCAAAATACAAAAAAAAAGCCTTTCTCCCTTTCCACAAAATACCACTTTCCCAAGTGCAAATGTTTAGGACGATTCAAATCGAATTGCCTTTACCAAACGGATGGAAGAAACAAGCGTCCACAATTTTCGACACGGGCGATTCTCTTATTTAATTAATAATGGGAGGGATTACAATTTCAACAACAAATAAAGCTCGACGAGTCTACAACTTGTCAAAGCTAAGGTGTCAACTAAAACACCTCACATAATAAAACTAGCACAAAACACACAACAACTAGCTAGTACAACATAATGAAAACTCACAACAATAATACAACATAATAATAAAGTGGGTAATGGAAGTCTTTACTCTTCCATTCTATCCTTGCCTTTTCCCTTGGGGTACATCTTCCCCTTGCTCTTCTTGTTGGCCCGCCTAGCATGGACTTCTTCCTCGGAACGGATCCTAAACGGATCTAAGACGGCGACGGCCTCCGGTCTAGCACAAGACCCCATATTCGACCCAAGAGAAGCCAATGCACGGCCCACCATATTCTTGGGACCGGAACTCCTCCTCTTCGGTGGTCTCATCACATCGGGAGTAGCTCCATCAACACACTCCTCGAAGAAGGCACGGTTGGCCTTGCCAACCTCCCGGTACTTCAAATCGACAACCTCGTCCTTACGAAATTTGGACCTCTCTTCCAAGGACGGAGCTCGTGACCACTTGACATAAGCGGGAGTCACCCATGTCGTGGCAACGGGGTTTGGTACCTCCCAAAGCGGCCGAGTGGCCCACCATCTTTTGAAGAACTCCACAAGCTCGGAGTTCCGGAAAACATTCTCTTGGACAAGAGTATCTTGAGCGGGCACCTTTTGTTGACGCCCCATTTGCCTCGTGAGCCTTTCGGGATAAATGAAGGAAACAACCTTCAAGCCCACCACCATCAAAGAACGAGGACTAGCACCCGAAGCGGGCAACCCCGTGAAGGACCTCAAGTGCCACCACGGCACCACCCAACGGATATGAGGACCACCCTTCTCCGCCAATCTTGCGGCCCAATAGGCCTCGGTGGAAGCAAAACTATCCGGGTACAACTTCTTCCTCATAGTAAGGAGACGTAATGAGTAAGAAGAAGGATTAACTGGAGGCTCTACATACCTTAGCCTCTCCAATAGCCACACTTGAAGGATCCTCGGGGATCCGAAAGAGGGAGCTTCTCCACAAGAGCCTTCCTTGTCCAAAGCTTGGATAATCTCTCCAAGCACCAACCATGATGGATCTCTACCATGCTCCATTTGCTCAATCACATGGATAAGGGTCATGCTACCATGGCATCTTGGCCCCTCCTTCTTCAAGACATCAACAAAGAGGTACACATGGACAAGGCAAAATGCAAGAGCCCTTCTCCTAGACACCTCCGAGACATTAGCATCTAATCGGTTTGAAAAGATGTTGATAAGAGCTAACATATCCACACCATGTGGAGCAAGAAGAAAGTTGATTTGGCTTGTTGATAAGCCCAACATGGAACGGAATTTCTCCTTGTAGCACAACCGAGTCGGAGGAAGCACCGGAACACAACCCGGCCACCCACCAATGGCACCAACTTCTTCGGCAAGAGGACAAAGCTCACCTTTCGAGAAAACGAAAACATGATGTTTCGAATCCCAAAACCGAGAACATGCTTCAAGAAATGAAGGTTGCACCTTGACTTGACGAAGCACCAACAATTGACCAACTCCCATGCAAGCGAGTTGATACTTTTCGGGAGGCGACAAATCCCGGCACCATTGTCGCAAGGCGTTCTCAAAAGCATCCATGAAATATTTTTGTGGAAGAAGAAGAGGTTTTGTAGAGATGATTTTGTGTTTCGGATGATGAAACAATGAAGCGCAAACGTCCCTATTTATACAAAATGATCAGCGCATTTTTCAGAAAAAGGGGAGAGCTGGCTTCCATCGCCAGGCTGCTCGCGCCTCTTTGAGGCTTCTCCAGGATTCCCGCTGTTGACTTGTCTCTTTCAACATGTGTTTTCTCCTGACACCTCAAACCTCCCGCCAGGAAGCTCGCGCCTCTTCGGGATAATCCGGGACATTTTGTGTTTCCTCACACTCACATTTCCTTGTTTTCGCGTTTTTCAAAATCCGACACGGTTTCCATGACGCAGCTTTAAACATACGGATTTTTCTTTCTCTTTTTTTAAGGGGGAAGGTCTAGTCGCCCCGATCCGCGATGGATCGTTTCCACGTCAGTCGAAATTCCGAAAATTTTTCGCTTTTTCGCAATTCAAAAATCAAAATCGAAGATTGATAACACGACATCAATTTTCCACAAAAATTCAAGCACTCACAAATTCGAGTCTTGACCTCAAAAATCAAAAATCAAATATACTCGCAAAAATCCTTTTCTAAAAATTCTTTCCTGACGGTTTGAGTTTGAATTTTCCGAGTCAATTTCAATAATTTCGATGCAATTTAATTCACGACACGAGTTAATTGCTCAAAATTTCAAATCAATTCATTTTGAATTCCGAACGTGACGAGTTGTCACAGAATTTTCAAAATTGATTTCAAAATTTCAATTTTAACTTCAAGTCATCTTGGTTAATTTTGATTTTCGATCAAATGCTTTACGTGTTTTCAATCAAATGCTTTTACGTGTTTGCGTTTATGCGTATGTGCTATCTGTTGCTTGTTTTCTACACTAACGATGCAAGAACTGGTGCAAAGCAAAAGGAGAATCAAACAGCCGACAGCGCTCCTACGAAACACAACACAAAAAAGCAAAAAATCACAAAATAAACCACAATCCAAAAACACATATATACAAACCGCCTTACGCAAAATACATCGACAACCGTCTATCATACAGACACTGGCCTAAAACAAATGTCTATCATACAAACACTGGCCTAAAACAAACGTCTATCATACAGACACTGGCCTAAAACAAACGTCTATCATACTGACACTGGCCTAAAACAAACGTCTATCATACAGACACTGGCCTAAGACAACGAACTGGGGGCTATCCGCCACCTACCGAACTAAGCACTCTCTATCCTCTTAAACAGAAAGGAAAGGGAGCAACACAAGAAACAAAGGAGCAACAACGGAAGCAGAGGTGATTACCATTATGGTAATACCCCATTCCTGCTCCACAACAAAAAAGAAGACAGTGCCTTGCAGACTTTGGATGATGAGGAGGCCAAAAACCATGATGCGATGCACCGCTCCGATACTGAACCCCACTCATCAGCAACCTGTCTATGAGCCACAACGAAAAGGACAAGCCGGCCGTATCAGCCGCCTCTCCTCCTCTACGGAAGCATCCTCCACCACCGCCTCGGATACGGCAGCCTCCTCGTGTAGGGTAATATCCGTATAAGACCCTTTAAATTTAGGACTATAACGTAAATTTAACATGCGATTTATGGTCATAAACGAAATACAATAGAAAACGATAAAGCATAAGAATCAACCTCGGGTCCTTTGAAATGCGGCGTAATGAACAAAAATCAAAGTAGATTTCCTCCTAATCGTTGCACCCAAGACCGTCTGAGACTATGCCCCTTGTGCTAGAAAGTACTCTCTAATTGCCTTGCAATATTGAGAGAGTTTATGTGAGGTTTTCTGATGTGAGATCTAGGTTTCAGAGAGAATTGCCCCGAAACCCTAGTTTTAGTGCAAATGAATTCCCTTAGGTCAAAAGGAGAGAAACTCCCCTTTTGTTCCATTCGGTCGACCAAACCGTGGGTTAGGGAGGAAGTGGGCTTTCCACTTTCTCCTTATTTTAACTCGTGGTTTGACTCGAAATTGCTAAAATGTATATGACGGGTTTTCAATTATAAATCGTCATCGGTTATCGGTTATTAACGTATCAACTAGTAACATGACTCAGTCGATATATTAATACATGTCCGACAAAGACAATATTGTATAATTAAATAAATTCAATATACATTAATTAAATATAAATCGTTTATATTCAATTTTATGAATTAACTGCTTAATTCGTCTTAGCCATTATTATTTAATCCGTATTAAATAAAATATCTCAACATCGCGTTTGACTAAATATTAGTCAATAACTCTGACTAACTGGTTAGTCATATTAGGCATCAACATGACAGTATTTTCATACCGTCACATCTCTCAAACGTATCCTATAGGTGTGACTTTTAGGGACCAGTTGATCACCGCCATCTGTATGACAATAACGTCAAACTTATCTAGCAAGCCAACCGTTATTGATAAACGTGGACCAACTGATAATAATACAAAAGTATACCCTTTGATCCTTTTAGAGATTTATAAGTCCTTGCACTAACTGTTAAGGACACCAGCCCCAACAAGCTCCCACTTGTCCGTACAAGTGTATGTGCAATGACGTTATCCGCACTAACTGGAGGACACAGCTCCAACAAACTCCCACTTGTCCGTACAAGTGTATGTGCGATAACCGATTCTCATATTCATTTAAAAATTTCTCCCACTCAATGTAAAACAATTTGCAGATCCGGATCCGCAAAGGTCGTATTTTACAATCGATCTGTATCAAGAGTGGTTTCCCCGACTAGAGAGTAACTTAACTGATAAAACGAATCCGTATCCGAGCATGGCCATGCATTTCGATTCTGACTCCTCGAGTGGCCCCGAGAAATATCGAGTGCACGATAAAGGCTGAATATTTCCTTCAACTCGACTCCTTCCGATCTAAGCACATCATGAAATGACCCAGAAAAAATCTACTTGGCCCCCTGTTACGGATGACCGTGAGAAAGAAACCAAAGTCACCCAAAATCTGCCTTAGTCTCAAGAGACAGTCGATAGTCAAAAGAATCGACTCTTAGGATCACCATGGAGGTCCTATCCACGACCTGGCACCGAATGTAATAAAACATTTAGGACTCCACGTCGATGTCACAATTGTGTCCTACGAGATATCCGTATAACTCACCTCTGTGATTGGTCAGTCAACCGTTTGACTTATGGCTTGTTGAACCCACCATCAACCAACGTCACAAAATAATTGCCTGAGTTATCAGCTCACGTGGGCAATTAAGGACTAAAAATATAATGTTTGTTCAGTTCACTTTGTGGTGTTCAAAATTGTCGCACAATTCCACATGAAAAACAAAATATATAAATATCAAAACGATGATGTCGTATAGAGTACAAAAGAGAATGAATCTAATCGATAAAAGAGTACTACAACTCAGGAACACGTTCAATTCTCATGGAATTAACATGCCCTTCATGCTTATCTTGTCGTAATGGTTTAGTGAGAGAATCTGCTACATTATCATTTGTAGGAATCATTTCTATTTCTACCTCCTTTTGCTCCACGTAATCTCGGATTAGATGAGCTTTCCGTTGTACATGCCTAGACATAGTACTCGGACTCAGTCGTAGAATCTGCTGTAACACTTTGTTTGGAACTCTTCCAGCTGACGGCAGCGCCATTAAGAGTAAAAACGAATCCAGACTGAGATTTCGAGTCATCTCGATCCGTTTGGAAGCTAGCATCGTAACAGGTTCGGTTGCGCATAGCTTTTGATGGCCTCCATAAGTCAATGCCCAATCTTTAGTCCTCCGTAGGTACTTAAGAATGTTCTTGACAGCCAGCCAATGTGATTCACTGGATCTTTGTTGGAATCGACTTGTCATACTCAATGCATATGCCACGCCCGGACGTGTGCATATCATGGCATACATGATTGATCCTATAGCCGAGGCATAAGGAATCCGTGTCATGCGCTCTTTCTCTTCCGGTGTCTCCGGTGCTCGAGACTTGCTCAAATGCACCCCGGAGCCATAGGAAGAAACCCTTTTTGGAGTTAGTCATGCTGAATCTCTCTAGGATTTTGTCTATGTAAGACTCTGGTGAGAGATAACATCCGACGTGATCTATCTCGATAGATACGGATGCCCAAAATTCTTTGTGCCTCACCCAGATCTTTCATCTGGAAATGGTTTTTCAACCATACTTTCACCGAAGTTAAGAGAGGTATGTCATTCCCAATTAGGAGTATGTCGTCAACATACAATATTAGGAAGACAATCTTGCTCCCACTCGACTTGATATATAGACATGGTTCCTCGACCGATCGAGTAAATCCATTTTCTTTTATCACTTGGTCGAAGCGATGATTCCAACTCCGAGATGCTTTCTTAAGTCCGTAAATGGAACGCTTAAGCTTGCACACTTTCTTAGGATGTTCTGGATCGGTGAAACCTTCGGGTTGTACCATGTACAACTCTTCCTCCAAATAACCGTTTAAGAAGGCGGTTTTCACATCCATTTGCCAAATTTCATAGTCATGAAAGGCGGCAATCGCTAAGATAATCCGAATGGAACGCAGCATGACTACGGGTGCAAAAATTTCATCGTAATGCAAACCTGGCACTTGGGTGAAACCTTTAGCAACCAGTCGTGCTTTATAGATATCTTGTTGACCTTCCACTGAATGCTTTATCTTGTAAAGCCATTTGCATTGAAGGGGACGAACCTTAGCAGGTAAGTCAACAAGATCCCATACATTGTTCTCATACATGGAGTCCATCTCGGATTGCATGGCTTCAAGCCATAGCTTTGAGTCGGAACTAGTCATGGCACCTTTATAGGTTGCGGGTTCGCTACTCGTTAAGAGTAGAATGTCATCTATGTCATGTTCCTCGACCATACCAATGTATCTGTCCGGAGGAATAGAGACTCTTCCCGACCTCCTAGGTTCCTCAGGAATATCAACCGCAGCCGGGATTGAAGGAACAGGTTCCTCCAATGGTTGCTCGGTATTTGGTTCTCTGGAATCTCCGACAGTTCGAAGGTTCTATCACTCTTTGCATTCTCGAGAAATTCCTTCTCTAAGAATGTCGCACTAGCCGCAACAAAAACACGTTGTTCGGTTGGCGAATAAAAGTAATGACCAAGTGTTCCTTTAGGATAACCTATAAAGCATGTCTTGACCGATCGCGGGCCGAGCTTATCCTCGTGTCTCCACTTGACATAAGCCTCGCAGCCCCAAACCCGTATAAAGGACAAGTTAGGGACCGTTCCCTTCCATAGTTCATATGGAGTCTTGTCAACAGCTTTAGACGGACTTCGGTTAAGTATTAGAGCAGCTGACAGAAGAGCATAACCCCATAATGAATCAGGTAACACCGTGTGACTCATCATGGATCGAACCATATCAAGTAGTGTTCGATTTCACCATTCGGACACACCATTCAACTGAGGTGTTCCATGTGGAGTTAACTGTAAGGCAATCCCACAGTCCTTAAGGTGTTGATCAAACTCGTGAGAAAGATACTCGCCACCACGATCGGAACGTAGTGTTTTAATCTTTCTACCCAGAGGTTCGTACCACTGTTCGGTATTCTTTGAATTTCTCAAAGGATTCACTTTTGTGCTTCATTAAGTAGACATAGCCATATCTACTTAAATCGTCCGTGAAAGTGATGAAATACCTATAGCCTTCTCGTGCGGTGATTGACATAGGTCCACATACATCCGTGTGTATGAGCCCTAATAGGTCAGCAGCGTGCATTCCAACACCTTTGAAGGAAATCCGAGTCATCTTACCGATGAGACATGATTCACACGTGCCAAATGATTGAATATCAAAGGCCGAGATAGCTCCATTTTTGATGAGCTGTTTTACGCGTTTCTCATTAATGTGTCCCATACGGCAGTGCCATAGATACGTTTGATCTTTGTCACCAACCTTTAACTTTTTATTCATTACGTGTAATATTTCGGTGGTCTGATATAAAACATAAATTCCGTTCATGGAGACTGCCTTGCCATAAATCATATTGTGTAATGAGAAAATGCAAGAATTATTCTCTATTACAAATGAAAAACCAAGTTTGTCAAGTGCGTAAATGAAATAATGTTTTTAGAAAGACTGGGTACATAATAGCGATTATATAAAGATAACTCAAATCCGCTAGGAAGAAGCTGGATCACATATGTTCCCCTCGAGACGGCAGACCACTCGTGCTCCATTCCCGACACGCAGTCCACCTCACCCTTTATTAGGGGTTCGATGTTTGAGCCCCGCACATGATTACACGGATGAGAACCACAACCAGTATCTAGTACCCAAGTTCCGTAACTTGCGTGGTTAATCTCAATCATATGAATAAAAGTAGAAGAAGAAGACATACCAACAGGTTTAACGCGACCTGCCTTTATGTCCTCATGGTATACAGGACATGTACGCCTCCAATGCCCAGTCTTGTGGTAATGATGGCATTCCATGTTACCATTCTTGCTCTTTGTCGCGCCTGATGAGTTTCTTGCCTCACCAGGCCCACTCTTACCTGATCCTGACTTCTTAAACTTCGGTTTACCTACTGCTAGGTTTTGCTGAACTTTGCCCTTACTCTTGCCCTTGTTTGAAACAACGAGAACATCATGTTTAAGGCTCCCACTAAACTTCATGTCCTTCTCGGTCTGTACGAGAAGGGAGTGTAGTGCGTGAGGACTTTTCTTCGAATCATTCATATAGTAATTGGCTCTAAAGAGCGCAAAACCATCGTGGAGTGAATGAAGCATGCGGTCAATCACGATGTTCTCATTGATCTTACAATCAAGTGCCTCCAGTTTCTCGACATTCTCAATCATGCTGAGAATGTGTGGGCTAACCGGTTTGCCCTTCTGGAGTCTCGCATCAAAGAAGCGAGTGGTATGCTCATAGGTCACGATTCTCGGTGCTTTCGAGAATTCCTTAGTGAGCGTGGTGAAAATCTTGTTTGCACCTTGGGCTATGAAGCGTTTCTGCAAATTGGGTTCCATTGCAAAAATGAGTACGTTCTTTATCGCACCCGCTTCCATGGCGAATTCGCTATACTTGGCGAGGTCGTTAATTCTAGCCGTGGGACCTGGGTGTGGCGGCATGGGCTCAATCAGATATTTGAGCTTTCCGTCAGCAGTGGCAGCATTCCGTAATGCTGCCTCCCAGTCCGCGAAGTTTGATCCATCATTCTTCAGTCGCGTAGACTGATTCATCTGATTCATGAAGATCCGAAGCCAGGACTCACGGTCCAATGTGACACTTGGCATTGGGTCGTCAGTAAGACCAGCCATTATGTTATAAGCAGTTTAAATGATCGTGTTCTACACTGAAAAAAGGAAGAAAAACAAACACGAAATAAGCAACTCATCAAGGTGATTTAAGTCTATTTAAAATTTATTTTAACGTGTAGACTCAAGCACTTGCATAATTGATCTTCCTCAAGAATGATACAAGTGATCCCAAGACTCAATTTCCGTAAATTGATAAGCCAACTGTTTAGCTAATTCTTCCGTAAGAACTCTTGGTCGATAGATTTCCGTAAATCCTATCTATAGTCCACCATAATCACAGGATCGTACGAGTGACCATAGTGTTGAGATAAAATAGGTCAATCGGTTCCAACTTACCCGACGTAGAAGGGGTCATATTATGCCTACCGACGAAGAAGGGACTCATTGGAGTTTGACCTATAAAGACAATTCTCAATTTTGGTTTATACGAGGAAGATCCCATCAACTTAATTTTAATTCATTTTAAGTGAACAAATAACTAGCGTCTGCGTGAATGAATTAATTTAGGTGATGGCTTAGCATAGATCGTGTGACATGAGAATGTCAAAGAAAACTAACTCGTGACCTCTATATGTGTCAGTTTTCATGCAATAATTAGGTGGTTTGGTTTTAGGCGGAATATGATGCAAATTATCGTTACGAAAAATAAATAAAAGAATGCAATACGTAAATAAAATTCCTAGTGTGGCCTATCCTAGTAAAAAGAACATGATACAACTTTGGAATCCACCGTTGGACCCGAAAAGCTTGTCTTGATGTTCCATCTTTGACCTTGCAGCGGGAGTGAGCATCCGATCTCCATCTTTGGTCTTCTCAAAATTACAATTTAAAATTTACAAATATAAACCTATTTACATTCTAAATACAAAAAAACTGTAATTACAAGTGAAAAATCCAAAACGGAGATACGCGATCTCAAAATACAACCAAGACCGTGTTCCATCATTACGGTAACACGTTCTACTAAGGCCACACTAAGTTACAACCGTTTGTAAAATAAATAAATACGTAATAAAAACATTCAAGACATTCAATAATTAACGATAAATAAAATGCGTCAACTAAAACAAATTTATTCGTGACATAATTCCGTAATTATGTTAAATTTATCCAAACCACCTTTTAACGATTAAAATTTATGTGATAAAACTGCTTCTATCAGTTTAATTTTAATCTATTACAATCCGTTACTTTAAATACGCTTTAAAATAACTCTATGGTACGTGTGTGAACCGTTTCACAATCATAGCGAGTGTACAATATCCGTATAAAGTACATATTAAGGCCAAAAGAAAATTTAAAACAAAAAGAATAAATTTTCAAAGTCGCCGAACAAAAATCCCTCGAT
This sequence comes from Silene latifolia, assembly GCF_048544455.1. Taxonomy (NCBI): domain Eukaryota; kingdom Viridiplantae; phylum Streptophyta; class Magnoliopsida; order Caryophyllales; family Caryophyllaceae; genus Silene; species Silene latifolia. The sequence continues at coordinate 85,515,258 of NC_133529.1, forward strand.
CCGGGGACAAAAGTGCTCGATCGAGGAACAAAAGGGCTCGATCGATGAACGCTAGTCGATCGAGAGGTATGCTAATCGAAAGTACTCGATCGACGTGATCTTTGGAGGTCGATCGAGGGCTTTATCAAATCTGCTCGATCGAGTACGAGGACTTCTCGATCGAGCGGTGGGGTTTTAAACAGAGGTCGATCGAGTCTTCGCAATTACTCGATCGAGCAAAAACAACAAGGAAGGGCTCTCGATCGAGTAGAAACATGCTCGATCGAGGGCAAAACATTCTGAAAACATGAAACCCTCGTGAAGACGGTTTTTGTGAAACAAAAACATCTCAATTTTGATCAAAACCGCATCAAAACAATTTTACAATCTGACAAAACTTGACATATTGCTATAATCTCCGTATAAAATAACAATATGTAAAAGAACAAATCGAAAATAAGATAAATCAACCGTGTAAAAACATGTCACGGTTTCAACAAAAAAAACGAAGCACCGTGTATACATGGCACGGTTTTCGAGACAAAAACAACCGTTTCAAAATCGTTTTATGAAAAATCACAATGAAAATTTACGTGGCCTCGCTCTGATACCACTTGTAGGGTAATATCCGTATAAGACCCTTTAAATTTAGGACTATAACGTAAATTTAACATGCGATTTATGGTCATAAACGAAATACAATAGAAAACGATAAAGCATAAGAATCAACCTCGGGTCCTTTGAAATGCGGCGTAATGAACAGAAATCAAAGTAGATTTCCTCCTAATCGTTGCACCCAAGACCGTCCGAGACTATGCCCCTTGTGCTAGAAAGTACTCTCTAATTGCCTTGCAATATTGAGAGAGTTTATGTGAGGTTTTTCGATGTGAGATCTAGGTTTGAGAGAGAGAATTGCCCCGAAACCCTAGTTTTAGTGCAAATGAATTCCCTTAGGTCAAAAGGAGAGAAACTCCCCTTTTGTTCCATTCGGTCGACCAAACCGTGGGTTAGGGAGGAAGTGGGCTTTCCACTTTCTCCTTATTTTAACTCGTGGTTTGACTCGAAATTGCTAAAATGTATATGACGGGTTTTCAATTATAAATCGTCATCGGTTATCGGTTATTAACGTATCAACTAGTAACATGACTCAGTCGATATATTAATACATGTCCGACAAAGACAATATTGTATAATTAAATAAATTCAATATACATTAATTAAATATAAATCGTTTATATTCAATTTTATGAATTAATCGCTTAATTGTCTTAGCCATTATTATTTAATCCGTATTAAATAAAATATCTCAACATCGCGTTTGACTAATTATTAGTCAATAACTCTGACTAACTGGTTAGTCATATTAGGCATCAACATGACAGTATTTTCATACCGTCACATCTCTCAAACGTATCCTATAGGTGTGACTTTTAGGGACCAGTTGATCACCGCCATCTGTATGACAATAACGTCAAACTTATCTAGCAAGCCAACCGTTATTGATAAACGTGGACCAACTGATTTTAATACCAAAAGTATGCCCTTTGATCCTTTTAGAGATTTATAAGTCCTTGCACTAACTGTTAAGGACACCAGCCCCAACACCTCGGCCGCTACAGCCCCTCCAGGATCGACTTCCTCCCCCAAAGCCTCAACGACGGACCACATAGGTCCCAGACGATACCCTGCGGAAAAAAAAACACAACAACAAACAAACACGTCAGCCGAAATTTCGGCATTACGACGGCATGAAATGGATAAATCCAAAAAACAAACAACAACCTGCAATGCAAAACAAGGGCAATCCCGCCCAAAATTCAACAAAAAGACATTCACAACAAACAAACAAAAACGACTCGCCCATCTTTTCAAGCAAAAGACGAGTCAAAACCACAAAAAAACGGCATTTCAAGACCCCTACAAGGTCCGCCTACAAACCAAAATACATTCCCGACACAATGGGGTATTTTTCTACGGCTCAAAAGGCAATTCATACGCTAGTTCGAGCCCAAACCAGTCAAAATTCGAAAACGACCGCAAAAAGGCAAACGTGATTTTATCACACCTCAAAGTGACCTACACTACCGATGAGGTCCACTTCAAGGCAAACTGACTCAATTCAAGCCCAAACAGACGCTTATTTTGTCAGACGTAAGACCGTCGCAAAAGGCAAAAATCCAATTTTGCCCACAATATCCAACGAAGGTCCATGAATGGCGAATACGGGTTTTCCCAACTACAATGCAACCTAGTGGGACCCACTACCCAAGCAAATAAACTTGGCATTGCAAAATGAGACGGTTTCTCGCCTCACTCACGTTTTTCGAGCCTAGGGAGCGGGAACGGGGACCAAAATGCAAACTAAAAGCACCCTTATACTCCTAAACAGGTTTCTAACCTAATGCAAGCATCAATTTCACTCGAAATGGGCTCAATCAAAAACGCCCAATTCGATTTTTAGGGTAAATCTCGCCCTAATTCAATCAAACTAAAGATCAACAAATTTGAATGGATTCAAGAGGAAATACTTACCTTGAGATGACATTGTTGATGATGGCACGAGTAGAAGCTAACAAAGGTCCTTCAAATGGCGGTTTTGCGGGTTTTTGTGTCGAAAGGAAGAAGATGAAGTGAGGTTGACATGCGAACCAACCTCGCGTCTTTTACAGAAAAATAGGGAAGCCCCTTTGGTTCGCCAGGTGGCTCGCGCCTAAACCAGGCCTGCCCTTTGCTCTTTCAGCGGATTTTGGGCTTTAACCCAATTTGCCGTAATAAACTTCAAGTTTTCATTCGACGATATATAAGGTCGTCATTTTCTCAAAAACAAATAGTGAAAATTCAAATTCGCTATTTTCGAAAACTTTAAACGACGGCACATAAACCGTCCCTCCAATCGAATAATGAAAATTTAAATTCACTATTTTCGAAAATTTTCAAGCAAACGGCGATCAAAACCGCCAATTTCAAAAATAATGGTGAAATCAAAATTCACCATTTCCCTTCAAAATTTCAAAATTAATAGCGAAAATTCAAAAACCGCTATTTCTCCAAATTTTAAGCGACAACAATTAAAACCGTCATTTTCAAGATAATAGTTGGGAATTGAATTCCACTATTCTCATCAGATGTCAACGGCGGCACATAAACCGTCACTTCAATTAATAGTGAAGATTCCAAATTCGCTATTTCCACACATGTCAACGGTGGCACATAAACCGTCACTTCAATTAATAGTGAAGATTCCAAATTCGCTATTTCCGCAAATGTCAACGGCGGCACATAAACCGTCACTTCAAACGTAATAGCAAACTTAAAATTTGCTATTTTCCTTCAAAATTCAAACGAACGGCGATCGAAACCGCGACCCCAAATTCAAAGAAGAACGGCGAATGGTGAAAATTCAAAATTCACTATTCCTTCAAATACCAGCAGGGGGCTTCCTCGCGGAACCCGCTCATTCCAAACAAAACAGCGGCAGTGAAAATCCACACTCACTATTCCCACGGCGGCATCATGAGTTCGCTACTTTCAAAACAAGCCCATTCGACGCGGCTATTCCCGTGGTCCATTAATCGACCGCCTTACCTATGGCTGGCGAGCCTTTGTCCGCAACCTTTCGAGGACAGATCCCGAAGATGCCTCGGGTACATTTCCTTACCTACGGCTGGCGAGCCTTTGTCCGCAACCTTTCGAGGACAGATCCCGAAGATGCCTCGGGTACATTTCCTTACCTACGGTTGGCGAGCCTTTGTCCGCAACCTTTCGAGGACAGATCCCGAAGACGCCTCGGGTACATTTCCTTACCTACGGCTGGCGAGCCTTTGTCCGCAACCTCTCGAGGACAGATCCCGAAGATGCCTCGGGTACATTTCCTTGTCACGGCTGGCGAGCCTTTATCCGCAACCGTCCAAGGACATATCCGAAGATGCCTCAGGTATGACTTCTTCTTATGGCTGGCGAGCCTTTGTACGTAGTCTAACGGACTTTAAACGACCCGCACGGACAGTCGACAGACTCTAAAATGTTCCCGACGACAGGTCCTTGACTCGTACCCTCGAGTCGCCTTGGCGTCGCCCTTCCCGACGGCAGGTCCTTGGCCCGAATCCTTTCGAGCCGCCTCGACGTCGCTTGGGTCTCCAGGTTGTAATCTTCGATTGACCTGGAGGCTCTACTTTGACTTTCGCCCTGTCCAAGCCTCAGTCAAAGTGGGGGCTCTGTAGATACCCGGTATCTGCTGAGACTCCAACAAACATCCGATGATTATCGGACTATAACATGTTTTGGAATCGCGGCGTTTGATCGACAGTTTGTGTACAACTTTACGTCGGAAAACTTAAAACGATTTCGAAAATAAAACATTTCAAAACATTTCAAAAATACCTGGAGTGTTTAATGCACGACGACGGGGTCGCAATGACACTAACTAGAGTCAAAACCGACACCGGACCAAAAACCGACTCAAAAATTCAAATCCCGACTCCAACAACGAGTCAAACCGAGTCAACCACCAAAAACAAAACATTTCAAACCTTCTACCTTAAGTTTTCCCAGATTCATGAATGGTCAAGTACCAAACATGTGACTATAAAACCTAGGATAAAACAAATCATGATTGCGTTTGTTGTGAAAGCGACAACACACCTCGAAGACCCGCGACGTGGCTCGCGCCTCTTTGAGCAGCCCAAGTGGCCACGTCGCTCAAAACTCACACAACCACTCATTCTCCTATAAATACCCCTCAAATGCCACCCATTTAAGAGTGACGCGAGTGTCCGCCCCCTCTTTTCTCCCATAAAATTCTCGACTCGACTTCTTAAGTCACAACCTGACGCGTATTTACGACCTACCGATCTTAAACACGAGCCTTACACATTGTTTGGTACCGTCATCGTGCATTAAATCACTTGACCGACCATTTCGACCACTACACCATCACTAAACTTTTAAAACACTCTTTTACTTACCAAAACGGTTTTAAACCGAGTTTTTTCCGATCAAACGAGTTATTACACTTACGTCGGTCACTCGCCATAACCAAACATGTAAAGTATGAGGGTGTAAAAAACCTCTTTTATTATGTTTTTAATTGTTTCATGACTCTAACATGCTAAAACATGCATAACATGAACCAAAACATGGAATAAACGAGCCAAAACTGATTTTTGGTCTGACGCAGAAGCCCCTTAGGTCGCCAACTAGCCCGCGCCTAAATGGGGTATTCAAACCAGAGATCAACCGTGTTTGTTCTCGTTATTTCCCTTAATCCATTTTTCATATTTGTAATCGGTTTTCACCATTTCAAGTATTTTCGAACCATTGTTATTTCATTTCACATGTTTTAACCATAAAGCATTTTTCACCCTTGGTTCCTCATACCATGACGGTTAAGTCCGTGTTTCGGTGATAATATTTGGCTAATGACATTTAGAAGGTATTTTAAAGCCTTTTATTTCATTTCTTTATATTTTCAAACAAACATATTAGTCACCAACACAAAGTCATCCTTGGTTCTACATACCATGCCGGATTTTAACCCGGGTACGATGATGAGTATCGACTAATAACATTCAAATGGACTTAAAACAATTAGTCCATAATCATTTTCAAAACTATTCATGTCATGTTTGTCAAATAGAACCCGACACCGAATATTGTCAAAATAATGACGATTATTCGAGTCTAGTTCTCCAAATAAACAAATGCGGTCTAAACGACCCCTTCAAATCAAACCGGGTTCAAATAACCATTTTCAACACGTTTTATAACGTTTTCTAAAAGGTCAGAACACGGCATATAAACCGTGGGCTAACCCGCACCTAAACAGGCTCTCCATTTCTCATTTTCAAAACCAGAGGGAGGCCCCTTACACCGCCGGCTGGCTCGTGCCTCATATAGCCGTCTGGTACAGGGCCTGTTACCTTCCAGCATTAGTCGATGACGATCCCGACTCCGGTTAACTCGGATATAGGACGGATCAGATGACTATTTGATTATCCAAAACCATATTTGCAAAATGCGTTACTAAGACAAATGGATCATGTTATGCACCCTAAACCTAATATGGTAAATGGATGTTTAATTTCCGTCTTGCATGCAAATCAACCATTAATCCAACTCGACATCTTATACTTGATACTTGGATTAAATAAACCGACTTAGAAAGCTCCCACATGTTAGGTTTAAATTATTGGATGCGCATTCATGCATTTAAACCGTTTTATCAACTTTTGCATTCAACCAACCAAGATCGATCAGTAGAGGCCGCTAAACGCGGGCGGGATTGGGTGTCTGATTAAAGGGCTTCCCAATACGTACCTTCACCTCTCACTCAGATACTTTGGATAGTGGACGACCTTATCCAGGGCGTACGAGAGTCATTCTAGAGATAAGTTGCTAAAGAGGGACGATTTCCTTATCTTTAGTACCTATGTCAAACGCTGCTTTGTGCTTCGATTTGACCGAGGTATAAAGTGGAATTCGAACGGGTTCCAGGCATCCCACAAATGCTTGGTGGCGACTCCGAACATCTCTAATCGTTTCGAGACCCTTACCGAGACAAAACCGACCGATCTAAAACGATCCAGGCTTTTCACCAAATGGGTGGAAGCACAGTCATATGCAGTCTTGACCAGAGGGAGGCCCCTTACACCGCCGGCTGGCTCGCGCCTCATATAGCCGTCTGGTACAGGGCCTGTTCCCTTCCAGCATTAGTCTAGGATGATCCCGACTCCGGTTAGCCCGGATATAGGACGGATCAGATGATTATTTGATTATCCAAAAACATATTTGCAAAATGCCTTTCCAATTCTTATTTGACATAGTTACTAAAGATAAGGAAATCGTCCCTCTTTAGCATCCTATCTCTAGAATGACTCTCGTACGCCCTGGACAAGGTCGTCCACTATCCAAAGTTTCTGAGTAAGAGGTGAAGGTACGTATTGGGAAGCCCTTTAATCAGACACCCAATCCCGCCCGCGTTTAGCGGCCTCTACTGATCGATCTTGGTTGGTTGAATGCAAAAGTTGATAAAACGGTTTAAATGCATTAATGCGCATCCAATAATTTAAACCTAACATGTGGGAGCTTTCTAAGTCAGTTGATTTAATCCAAGTATCTAGTATAAGATGTCGAGTTGGATTAATGGTTGATTTGCATGCAAGACGGAAATTAAACATCCATTTACCGTATTAGGTTTAGGGTGCATAACATGATCCATTTGTCTTAGTAAGGCATTTTGCAAATATGGTTTTGGATAATCAAATAGTCATCTGATCCGTCCTATATCCGAGTTAACCGGAGTCGGGATCGTCATCGACTAATCTTTGGAAGGGAATGTGCCCTGTACTGCACGGCTATATGAGGCGCGAGCGCCTTGGCGGTGTAAGGGGCCTCCCTCTGGTTTTGGAAATGAGAAATGGAGAGCCTGTTTAGGCGCGGGTTAGCCCACGGTTTATGTGCCGTGTTCTGACCTTTTAGAAAACGTTATAAAACGTGTTGAAAATGGGTATTTAAACCCGGTTTGATTTGAAGGGGTCGTTTAGACCGCATTTGTTTATTTGGAGAACTAGACTCGAATAATCGTCATTATTTTGACAATATTCGGTGTCGGGTTCGATTTGACAAACATGCCATGAATAGTTTTGAAAATAATCATGGACTAATTGTTTTAAGTCCATTTGAATGTAATTAGTCGATACTCATCATCGTACCCTGGTTAAAATCCGGCATGGTATGTAGAATCAATGATTACTTTGTGTTGGTGACCAATATGTTTGTTTGAAAATGTAAAGAAATGAAACAAAAGGCTTTAAAATACCTTCTAAATGTCATTAACCAAATATTATCACCGAAACACGGATTTAACCGTCATGGTATGAGGAACCAAGGGTGAAAAATGCTTTATGGTTAAAACATGTGAAATAAAATAACAATGGTTCGAAAATACTTGAAATGGTGAAACCGATTACAAATATGAAAAATGGATTAAGGGAAATAACGAGAACAAACACGGTTTATCTCTGGTCTGAATACCCCATTTAGGCGCGGGCTAGTTGGCGACCTAAGGGGCTTCTACCTCAGACCAAAAATCAGTTTTGGCTCGTTTATTGGTGTAATTGAGGGGAATTCTCTCAAATCAATTTTTCGAGTCACCAAACGGAATTTACCGTCTTGACCCTCACACCTCAAGGTCCTAACAGTTAGCTTAGGCACACAAACACATTTAGAACTATAATCTGGTTTGATTTCGCAAACACGCGAATACGTAGGCAGTCCCCCAACAAGGACGCAACCGCATACCCCTTTCAATCTCAACCATCAACATCAATCCTCAAAAGCAGCCCACCCAGTCGCAAAAATTAATCTTATACTTCTTTACTGGGGGCTTCTTCCTTAAGACGTCGCCAACTCCTCAATTTGTCAAATTCCCACCTTCTCACTCTGGGGGCTTCTCCTTCGAGATGCCACCCACCCTTTATCCTCAAACATCTTTTGAGTCTTAACTACAGTCCAAAATAAACCACCTTTAGCCTAGTGCTCGATTCGGACGATGACGAGGTCTTGGTTCCGCTCTCCGAATCATCATACCTCTAGAAGGGATCTCAAACGAGCAAATGGTGGCGAGGATGTCTGGAGAAGATAATCAATTCATGTTCCCCAGCCGAGCGAACCTTCTACTCCAGGGATTTGATACGCGTTGTCACCCTTTCTTGGCTAGGAGTTGCACTTACATGTGAAAAGTCTGTCAGAGTCACCCTCGTGTTGTGTCGACACTGACTTTGTGTCACGTTCACGACTGCCCATTTGTCAGTCTGTCAGTGTGCGTCCGTGTGAGTCAATGTCACAACGGTCACATGTTTCCGATCTGTCAAATCGCGGATCTACGAGCAACAAATTCCAACTCTTAACCGCTTTTAAGCTTCACAACTTTCAAAACTCATATCTCCTCTCACGCGAGATATTACGTGCTAATTGCTTACATACTTATGTAATCATATGCTTATATTCTTACATGCTAGTTGCTTATATGCTAACTGCTCACATGCTCACATGCTTACATGCTTATGTGCTTATGTGCTTATATGCTTGCATTCAACGTGCTTGTCTATGCGACTGCGGATTTGTGTGGTCACTAACCATGCAGGTAATCTTGAAAAGGTAAACTCACTCCAACTGAGTACTGGGTTCTTTCCAACAAACGGCGACCCGTCAAGTCCAAGGGCTTTAACCACATCAATTACATGGCTTATGCTACCTCCCAACGAGCAGTAACTCATATCCCCGGCGAGTCCTGAGAAGTTTCTAACTCCCCAGCGAGTGCCGATTTTCAAATGGAAGTCACACAGGCTATTTTCCACAGTCGATCATTCGACCATAGATGGCTGGCGAGCCTTAAAACGCATATGGCTGGCGAGCCTTTGTCCGCAAACAAGATACAACTCAAGGACGTATCCCGAAGATGCCTCGGGTACGACTCCTTTTCACAAGCTAGCGAGCCTTTGTCCACAAATAAGGTACAACTCAAGGACGTATCCCGAAGATGCCTCGCGTACGACTTCTTTTCACAAGCTGGCGAGCCTTTGCACGCACACAAGATACGACTCAAGGACATATCCCGAAGATACCTCAGGTATGATTCCTTCTTATGGCTGGCGAGCCATTATACGTAGTCTAATGGACTTTAAACGACCCGAATCGAAAGTCGACAGACTCTAAACTGTTCCCGACGGCAGGTCCTTGACTCGAATCCCCGAGTCGTCTCGACGTCGCCCTTCCTGACGGCAGGTCCTTGGCTCAAACCCTTTTGAGTCGCCTTGACGTCGCAATGGTCTTCAGGTTGTAATCTTAGATTGACCTAGAGATCATACTTTGACTTTCGCCTTGTCCAAGCCTCAGTCAAAGCGAGGGCTCTGTAGATACCCAGTATTTGCACCTCCCAAAAACCACCCGATGATGATCGGACTGTAACGTGTTTTTGATATGCGTGCATGGATTGGCTATACATGAGACAGTTTAATGCACTACTCGAATATGAAAAATGATTTCAAAATTTTTGTAACTCCATTTACATTAAAATAACACTATTTAGAGTTAAAACCGTCTTCGGACCCAAAACCGACTGAGAAACCCGCAACTCGAGTCAACCCAAGTCAACCCGAATCTCAAATGTCAAAAATAATGCCATGAGTGTCTTCATCATGTCATTTCCATTAAAATGACCCTAATTAGAGTCAAAACCGTCTTCGGACCCAAAACCGACTAAGAAACCCGCAACTCGAGTCAACCTGAGTCAACCCAAATCTCGAATGTCAAAAATAATGCCATGAATGTCTTCATCATGTCATTTCCATTAAAATGACCCTAATTAGAGTCAAACCGACACCGGGCCAAAAATCGACTCGAAATTCAAATCCCGACTCACACGGATCAAACCCGAGTCAAGCACACAAAACACCTACCTCAAGTAACACCAAAATCATCTTATTAGATGCCCATATTGTTACACGACATCCTATTTGATTACCACAAATCAATAATGGATGGGGATTAGGCCACGTCCAAATTGAAAGGAACAGTACACCCCATTGAGTCACGGGTGGCTCGCGCCTAAAGCAGGTGTCTGCTTAGCCTGTAAGCAAACACAACCGACCTACCATCCCACATTTCTCTATAAATAACCACCATCACACACCACAATCTTCACGCGAGCGTCCGCCCCCTCCTTCTCCCTTAAACTTCTAGACCCGACTTCCTAAGTCACAAAATCGACACGTGTTCACGACCTACCGATCGTAAACACAAACCTTACACATATTGTTTGGTACCGTCGCCGTGCATTCGACCGACCCATTCGACCAACTCAACTAATCAATCAACATGTTTTAATTAACATATTTTCAACTCATTTTCAAAACAAAATCCTTTTTTAAGGCACTCTTTTTAAACATCTTGATCGTGAGTAGTCGCTACGAGAAAACTTGTCTCTAAAGTCGTCTACGTCGCAAAATATCAATACACGTAAGTTTGAGGGTGTAAATATCTCACTTTAATTCATGTCTTTACTGTTTTTATGAGTTTATATGCATGAACAATGCATAACACGATTCAAATATAGGTTAGACGAGCCAAAACCGAGTTTTGGCCTGAGGCAGAAGCCCCTTATTGTGCAAGGTGGCTCGCGCCTCAATGGGGTGCCCAGGTCAGACTCAAACGTGTTTGAGTTCGTCTTTCCTTTAACACTTTCTTTTATTTTTACTTCATTCCTTTTACGGTTTTTACCATTTCGAATGTTTCAAACCATTTTTATGACAAACTTTTTAACCATAAATCATAATCACCCTTGGTTCCTTATACCATGACGGTTTAATCCGTGACTCGGTGATATTAATTGGTTAATTACATTTTAAAAGAAATCCTTTTCTTTTATTTACCATTTTAATTCATTTTTATGATAAACATATTTTGACCATTATAAAAATCATCCTTGGTTCTTTGTACCATGACGGTTTATTCCGTGACTCGATGATATTATTGGTTAATTACATTTTAATGGGTATTTTAACACCCTTTTCTTTATTTATCATTTTTCTCATTTATTTACATTTGTAAATATATTAGTCATAATTCATAATCATCCTTGGTTCTTTATACCATGTCGGTTTAATCCGAGTACGATGATTAACTTGACTAATTACAAAGAAATGAACTTAACATGATTAGTTCAAATCAAATATTTTACATTTTTACTTGTAAACTATACTTTTCAAATATGCAAATCCGACAACGAATGTTACTAACACAATAGTAATTATTTTGAGTCATGCAAACAATACTTGCAAATTATTTAATCACAAATACGGTTTTAAACAACCTTTTAAAAAACAAGGAGACACCCCCTTGGGTCGGCTCATGGCTCGCGCCCCAAGAGGCCGTCTGTTTTCTACATTTCAAAACCTGGGCAGAGCCCCTTGTATCGCCAATAGGCTCGCGCCCCAAAGGGGCTGCCTGGCACTGTTCTGCCTCATTTTTAGCACTTGTCTAGGACAATCCCAATTACGGTTAATCCGAATACATGACGGATCAGATTGACAAGCTTACGTTTTTTTACACTTTGTCATTTGACACCCTTTTTCAATAAATGGATCGTGTTAAGCATCATAAACCGAATTTGGTAAATGGATGTTTAATTTCCGTTCTCACATGCAAATCAATATAAATCCAACTTGACATCTTATACTTGATACTTGGATTAAATCAACCGACATAGAAAGCTCTCACATGTTAGGTTAAACTTTTGGATGTGCATTCATGCATTTACACCGTTTTATCAACTTTTGCACTTAAACAACCACGATCGATCAGTAGAGGCCGCTAACGCGGGCGGGATTGGGTGTCCGGTTAAAGGGCTTCCCAATACGTACCCTCACCCCTTACTTAGAACCTTTGGATTGTTGGGAAATATGTCCTCAACAATAGTGCGATCACATGATTTAAATATCATTATTAAATCTCATACCAAGAATACGAAAGGGATGATACATAATATATATAGTCAACTGGTCCACACATATCGGTAATGATTGGCTGGCTAGAGTTTGACATTCTTGTCGTGACGGTGGTGATCGATTGATCCTCGAGGTCACTCCTAAAGGACGATTCCCTTAATTGAAAAGGTTAATTAGTTGTATACCGATACAGATTAATTAATTCCTTAAAATTGAACAATTCAATTTGTGAGAGATAATATTGATATCTTATTGTAATGGGATTAAATAAGATTTATTTTAGTAAATAAAATGCTTTATTACTAAAATTGTTTATTGTTTGAGAAACAATAAAGAAAAGAATGAATGGTTGATTATAATTACAAGATATTGTGAATTATAATTATATGACCCATTTTATTTATGTGATCAAGTATCACTAGTCAATTTGTTGAATGTAATTTAATTAATTTATAAAATGATATTTATGTGATAAATATGCATTTAATTAATTAGTAACATGTATCATACTACATGTGACATATTGTGTGACAAATGACCAATTGACAAAAATAATATGGTAGTCCATTTTATATAGATGGACCGAAATATGAGTGTTATGGGTGTTAATGGGTGAATTATTTTATGAGATAAAATAATCTAATGATACCTAACCTACACCTAGTCTTACAAGTCTAAGATTTAGAAAAGAACAAAAGAAAAGTAAAGGACCATATATTGGTCCTCCTCTAACCCACAAACCATGTGGCTTGCTCTCTTAATGAGAGTTTTGTTCTTTTATTATTTTACACACTCAACCATTAGAAAGACATGCAAAAAATTCTCTCTCACATGTTCATCTTTCTCCTTCATCAAAACATGAATTTTTGATTGAGTTTGTTCATAAGAGATTACTAAAATTATTAATGTAATATATGAGTATTAGTAATCAATTTTAAGGTAAACCACAATGTAAATATCTAGTACATATTAGTTTGTGGGATTAAGGGATAGTTATGGGTGCAACTAATTGGAGGGCTTCTATTTTGAGGTCATGTATGTTCATCCATTAATGGAAAGCTCAAGAACTAACAAGAAGGAGATCTTGTTGGTGCCCTATATGACCGAAATTATTATGGTGAGAAAATGTTTTCTTCTCTTATTTATTTTAGTTTGCATGCATAAGATTTGTAATTAATTTTATGACTAAATTAATTGAAACATATTTGAATATGTTAAATAATGAGATATAGATTTTCAACAAACGGTATCAAGAGCACAAGGTTGTTTGCATGCAAATCGGTTAAGTTTTTCCGAGTTATACGATTAACATATAAAACTTGTAATTTTGTGTTATTATGAAATATCACGAAATTAATTTTTCATATTAAAGTTTCTGATCCTAAAATGTATTTAGGATATTTTGGTTAATTTATGGATTTTTTATTGTTCATTTTATATAATATTGGCCTTAAAATGTGATTTTTATGATAAAAATGTCATTTTTGGACGAAAATTAGCTAAACTTCGAATTTTCCAGTGGTTTTTGGATATATTTTCACATATATTATCTTTAGATGATCTGGAAATTTTCATAATTTTATGAGTTCTTATGCTCGAAATATGGATTTTTCATGTTAAAAATCGAATTTAAATGAAAAATAGGTTAATATGAGAAATATTTCGAATCTGGTCATAGAAATTTAGTATGTTGTCACATGCAATTTTACAAGATGTGTGTAAAATAATAGGCTATAATGAAGTCTTCATGCATGATTTATGGATTTTTGATGAAAAATAGCATAAATAGTGACTTAATTAGTGAAAAATTGCTAAAACATACTCCATGACTTAGGAAAAACGTCAAATGTTGCATTTTATTATCTTTTTCAAATCTAAAATTGAAAAGTTGATGAATATAATTTTTCTCATGTTTTTATGATTTTTATTGATAAATCCGATAAACCGCAACATTGTTTTTCCCGATAACTTTCGAAATTTTTAACCTAAGTTTTTCAACATTATGAGTGTCATGGTATTTTTCCAGAATGTTCACAAGTTTTAAATTTTAAATTTTGAATTTATTTGAAATTTTGTGATTTATTTGAAGTTTATAGCTTTTTATTGTTATTTCAAGTCCTTTTATGAACAATAATAAGAAATATGAGTTAATTATGGTCAAATAATTAGTGAAGACTAAATTTTGAGTCCTAAGTGGTTAGGGTAATTAACTTATGCATAAATATGAATTTATGTATTTTTGTGATTATAAAATGTTGAAATCACGCAAATCCGTAAAAACCGAGTAATATACGATATTGGCTAATTAAAGGCGATTTAGCATAAAATTGGGCATGTTCATACATATTATAATGCTGCATTTTCTTTATGATTGTCATAATTTTACTTTATGTAATTTTGAATTATGTAATTTTTACTTAGTATGGCCTTAGTTTTTAATTGGTATTACCCGAAATGTATGGGAATATCGATTCGGTTGTAATTTATTGTGATCTCGTATCACCGTTTTGTAATTTAATAGATTTATTTTATTTTAGTTACAAATGTATAATAGGAAATTATGTAATTTGTTATGTAATTTTATTTATTTCGGAGTTCCCAAAGACGGATTTCTTCAAGATGGCGATACATAAAGACGGTGTTACCTCGAGATGCGTGTCACAACCGAAGTTCAAGGGACCAATGGAGTTGGTTTCCGAATATGTAATAGTTAAATAGTTTTTCTATTCTAGGAGGGCCATACTAGGATTTATTTATTTTATGCTTGCATTTTATTTTATGTCACATGCATCGCTAAATCGCCATAACTAAAACATGCATCTTCTTTTATCGAGTTTATCGACCGTGTCAATTAAAATTATCGTAGTTCACCGATTTAGTTCACTTAAAACGTGATAGATAATAAATTGACATGACCTCTCGCTAAAACAATTAATTGAGACATAGCCTTACCAAATAGTAGAAACCATGAAAACCTATTTCGCGAGGGAGTGCACTCGGCTACCCCGGGGTACAAACCTTGTTACGTAGGGGAAGTGGGTGATAAATGTCTATCCACCGAATTCATGTTGATGAGGGTTTCATCGGCTACCCCGTGCCTAAGTTAATGTGGGTTTGGATAATGGACACATTTATTCGAAATTTGGATTGAACTCAACAAAAGTTATTGATAAGGGTTTCATCGGCTACCCCGTGCCCTTGTTGATGTGTTTTGGGCTATAGATAAACATTAGAGTAATTTTATCGACCAAGAGTTCTAAAACTAGAATCGATTAAAAGGTTAATCCACCGAGTTATATTAATAAAGGTTTCATCGGCTACCCCGTGCCTAAGTTAATATGAATTTGGATCTTGGAATCATTTATCATAGTTGGGTAGAGGTCACTATGTAAATGCTTTACTTGTTGTTTACAAGTATTATTAAAACGATAAATGTTAAGTTTTCCACTATTCCGTTGTTATATTTTTCTATTTCTTTACCACAATTCATTACGATATCATTTCAATTTTTGATTCAAATCTCCATTAAAACATCGTAACTAAAGAAAAAATTTGAATTTTCTTCTAAAACCTCAAATGAACCATTGCTAAGGATCTCTTGTAAAGAGTATAGATTAAAGTTATTCATTATCAAACAGGTTTTTGATTCTTGACTAACACTTCTACTTACAATCGATTATGTTTCATATACTTAATTGAATTAAGTACCTTGAAGCGATAAATTGTTTTGGTAATTAGTTTTGTCAGAATTCGTAATTGACCAAAATAACGCAACCACTTCAATGAAAGTAATCTTTATAAGATTCACCTTTGCTTCTCTAAGTAAAGACTCATTGAAATGAGTGGGAGCATTCTCTTAAACCGTTAAGATGAGGACGAGGTTAAAGAAGTAAAATTAGAATGGAATTGATACAAGGTTATGTTAAAGGTAAAGTTGTTGAGAATGACGATACTAAACCTATCAATCCCGACCGATAAAGTTTCCATTGTCTTAAATGTTGGACACGAGAAAGGAAAGTACCCCAAATTATTGAAGAATCAACAAGTTAGTTGTGGGACATCTAATGGGATCTTCTTCTTTAAATGTTTATTTGATTAAACATAAATTTTGCTAGTACTACTTCGTCAATATTAGAAACTAGTTGAGGTTTTCATCATTGTATTCGACACATAAGATGATTAGAATATGACGACTAGCAACAATAATGTCGAGAGATAGAGTAATTGTGTACTCAATCTAGTTTTTGGATTTGAAGTTGTACTTAATTGTGACTATTAAGTGCATTAACTCTAAATAAGAATATAAACTTGTTAAGATACAAAAGAGGTTTTCACTTTTGTGACCCTATACACCACAATTTAATGTATGGCTAGCCCATTATCAAGGTGATAATATTCTAAACCAAACTAGAATGATATATCATTAAGATGATGCAAGACTCAATTTGGTAACCCAAGATTAAACCTTAAATTTTGGAATGATGAACGCAAAGAGTTATCGAGTACTCTTGAAACCATTAGATTGTTAATGGTATATGCGTATCTTGTATTCAAAGCAAGATGTCTCGTGCCTTTTGGTTAAAAAGGAGAACGAGGTTGTAAATCATCGATCCAAAATAGGTTGATCATTTTCTTTTACCAACGATTTAAGTTGACGCTAATGTGTTCACTTAATAAGGTAAATAGAAAAATCTTTGAAGAAGTTTAAAGAGTTCAAGGAATCACGATTTAATCGTGATGGGATTATCAAAGTGAAGACTTTGATATAAGTCAAAGGAAATGTGATATAATATCACAAGTTAAGCTCTCTTAGCACGCATTATGAAATAATGTGTGGTTGGATAAGAAATCAAACGCTATTCGATATGGTTTGGACTTCAATCAAGTTACTTTGAGTTACTTGATCCTTTTGGGGATTTTATCATTTTTGTCTAAATTATTTTTCCACTAAATCGAATCATATGAGATATGAAATGGTAAGGATACCATGTTTGTAAGTTTTCACAAGAAACAAATGCTCATTTTTCCCTTTTCAATTATCACGAGTACGACGGGTTTGCGGCTCGTGAAGCTGTCTTTCTAAAATACAAGTTTATTTCTAGAAGACAGAGTGGGAGAAATTATTCAAGAGCCACAAAGAATGCCACGGAGAATGTTATGTCGCAAGAAACTGGTCTTTGTTGGCTACATGAGACGGTCTTTCTTGGCTACATGAGACGTTTTGTGTAAGACATTGTTTCTTCAAAACCTAGGAGGTTAAATTCGTCACTTTTTAAAAATGCTGAATTCATGCTACTTTTAATAAAGTAAAGAGCTTATAACTTACAAAAGAAATTGTTTGATTCAAGTTGATTACTTCTAGAAAGTAATGAACATATGACTTACATAAGAGTGTTTAAGACACAACTCAATACAAGGCTTAGAGCCATGAAAATCCGAAACAAAAGGGCTTGATTAGTGACAAAGGGTTTTGCACTAATAAAGAGAGATTTCAAAGCAAGATTGGTTGCAAAGGGTTTTTGCACTAATTGAAATGCTTAAGTCTATTTTGATCTTCTTAGGGATTGTCTTTCATTATGAGGATACGCATACAGCATGTGAATCTAAAACCCACTTCTTCAAAAGAAGGAATGTATTCAATACAAGTCATGAGTTTTATAGATTCTTGCAATCCTAAGATAATGTGCAACTTAAGAGATGGTCTTAAGTAGTACATCAATGAGTTAGAATCAATGTTTTGATCATGTTATAAAACTTTTCTCGATAACTCGAGAAGTTGTGTTTATACATGGAGTTTAGTGGGAGTTACGGAAATTTTTATTAGTCTTATATGTGTATGACATATTGATCATTGCGAGTGATTTAAGACTTTTGGAGTATTATAATACATCTTGAATATCAGGTTTTATGAAGATAAATCCACATGATATTAGCGTCAATAAGAAGTCTTATGTTGATAAGATTCATGACTAGTTCAATTAAATTGAACATATTTGATTGATTTCATTTGCTTCCGCTGCCGGATCAATTAAATGACTAATGATGTATAACACTTCATATACTTTGAGTATGATGAGTTGTTTTCAAAATCGAATTTAAGTAATCTTTTCCAAGTAAGCCATAAAGATTACCCTTAAGTGCTTGCAGTAGCATTAAGGCATTAAAGCAAAGTGTTTATGATGCAATTTTGTGTAAGGGTGTTACACAAGTGACAATTGACAATTGAGATTGTGCATGGTTTCCGACAAAACCATAATCAAAACACATTTGGATGGTTAAGATACCATTGTGGTTATGTTATTTAAGAAATAGATTTTCTAGAATCGTTCTAGGAACTAAAGAACAATGAGAGATATTTATAACGGAAATTGAGTACACTTGCAATCATGAGATGTGCAAGAGAATGAGTCCCGCACACTGTGAAAACAGTGGGAGCTATTCTTAGGCTAGAGGGCCTATGTCTTGATTGGATCTCGACACGTACTCAGGAAGTTTTGTAATGCAAATGTATACATTACAAAGAAAAACGAGTATGTAGTAAGGTTGAGTAAGGTACAAGAAGTTGATAAAACCTACTAACCAAAGCCTTCTCAAAGGCAAAACATGATGAGTCATGTCATTTCAATTAAATTGAAATGAACAACTGCGTACAAGATCAAATTAGATTATAGAACATGAAATAGTAATCAGGCATTGACTATTCATATGTGATAATCACATTTGTCGTTCGAGTTTTACTTTAAAACTCTTTTGTTATACTTTGTTACATCCAAACGGGTTGTAGAGACAACATTGAACCCCGTTAAAGTGAACACGGATTAGCATTGTATTCGCCCATAGTCACTTGTATGAGGTGACGTCTCGAAGTGACTAGAGTGTGATGCGATTGATGGCAAGTTCAAGTGCCATAGAGTCATGTGAGATGACTAGTCGATCACATAGGCAGACTGTTAGGAACACTTTATCGGGTAGTGACCGCTTATAGAGTTCTGGCAAATTTATATAGCCTGGTCGTGGCGAGAGCTACTATAGTATTCTAATGAGTCGATTCTTTTGACTAAAGACTGTTCACCTAAGATGGCACAGTTTCAGATTAACTTTGATTTGTGTTACTACGACCTTCGTAAATGGGGTCAAATGGGCATATTTTGGGTTATTATGGATGTGGCTAGTCGAAGGGAATAAGTGCGATATGAATTGTCCACCCCTTTGTCAGGGTTAAAACAATATCTCAGGGCCACTCGAGGAGTAATGAACTGGAAATGCGTGGCCACGCTCGGAAAGTATCTATGACAGATAAATCCGGTCAATCAGTTATTCTCCAGATCGAGGAAACCACTCTCGATATGATCACTTGCAAGTACGACCCGAAAGACACCTTGCATTGAGTGGGAGATAGTAATAGGACAAGAGAATTAGTGACGCACACTTGTCGAGAACAAGTGGGAGATTGTTGGGAAATATGTCCTCAACAATAGTGCGATCACATGATTTAAATATCATTATTAAATCTCATACCAAGAATACGAAAGGGATGATACATAATATATATAGTCAACTGGTCCACACATATCGGCAATGATTGGCTGGCTAGAGTTTGACATTACTGTCGTGCGACGGTGGTGATCAGTTGATCCCTTGAGGTCACACCTAAAGGACGATTCCCTTAATTGAAAAGGTTAATTAGTTGTATACCGATACAGATTAATTAATTCCTTAAAATTGAACAATTCAATTTGTGAGAGAGAATATTGATATCTTATTGTAATGGGATTAAATAAGATTTATTTTAGTAAATAAAATGCTTTATTACTAAAATTGTTTATTGTTTGAGAAACAATAAAGAAAAGAATGAATGGTTGATTATAATTAGAAGATATTGTGAATTATAATTATATGACCCATTTTATTTATGTGATCAAGTATCACTAGTTAATTTGTTGAATGTAATTTAATTAATTTATAAAATGATATTTATGTGATAAATATGCATTTAATTAATTAGTAACATGTATCATACTACATGTGACATATTGTGTGACAAATGACAATTTGACAAAAATAAAATGGTAGTCCATTTTATATAGATGGACCGAAATATGAGTGTTATGGGTGTTAGTGGGTGAATTATTTTATGAGATAAAATAATCTAATGATACCTAACCTACACCTAGTCTTACAAGTCTAAGATTTAGAAAAGAACAAAAGAAAAGTAAAGGACCATATATTGGTCCTCCTCTAACCCACAAACCGTGTGGCTTGCTCTCTTAATGAGAATTTTGTTCTTTTATTATTTTACACACTCAACCATTAGAAAGACATGCAAAAAATTCTCTCTCACATGTTCATCTTTCTCCTTCATCAAAACATGAATTTTTGATTGAATTTGTTCATAAGATATTACTAAAATTATTAATGTAATATATGAGTATTAGTAATCAATTTTAAGGTAAACCACAATGTAAATATCTAGTACATATTAGTTTGTGGGATTAAGGGATTGTTTTGGGTGCAACTAATTGGAGGGCTTCTATTTTGAGGTCATGTATGTTCATCCATTAATGGAAAACTCAAGAACTAACAAGAAGGAGATCTTGTTGGTGCCCTATATGACCGAAATTATTATGGTGAGAAAATGTTTTCTTCTCTTATTTATTTTAGTTTGCATGCATAAGATTTGTAATTAATTTTATGACTAAATTAATTGAAACATATTTGAATATGTTAAATAATGAGATATAGATTTCCAACATGGATAGTGGATGGCCTTATCCAGGGCGCACGAGAGTCATTTTAGGCATATAATGCTAAAAGGGGGACGAGTCCTTGTCTTTAGTACCTATGTCAAACACCGCTTTTTGCCTTGATTGACCTAGGTATAAAGTGGATTCGAACGGGTTCCAAGCATCCCATAAATGCTTGGTCGCGACTCCGAACATCTCTGTATCGTTTCGAGACCTTTACAGAGACGAAACCGACCGATCTAAAGCGATCCGGTCGAAAGCATTTTTACGCCGCCGAGCGTGGCTTTCAAAAAGACCTCTGCATGTCCACAGATTGGCCTGGCGTGCAGGTGGTCCGTGACCGCGGACCGGTAGGCGGCCCAAATCCGCAGACCGAGACGTGGCCCATGTCCACATTTTGGCGACTCCGCTGGGGATTGTGGTGCAAAATGGCTTCAACATTATGGAATGTGGAGCTTGGTAATAATGGTTTGTTTGACAGATAAAAATATGGAGTTGAGCGTCACGACGGAAAATTCCGTTTGGTGACTCGAAGTTTGAATGGAGATAAATACCTCTTGATCATGAATCGAAGAGGTGTAATTTGTGAAAAAGTTCCTTATCATTTGAGCACACTAAAAAGTGGACTCTAAGGGTAGATTAGGTATGTCCCGTTCTCGATAGCAAAGCATTCGAGGACTCCGTGGGGATTGTGGTGAAAAATGGCTTCAACATTAGGGAATGTGGAGCTTGGTAATAATGGGTTTGCTTAACAGATAAAAATCTGGAGGAAGAATTTTGTGGTGTTTAGGGCGAAGGGTAACGACTTGTAGTGTGGTGCGGAATGGGGTCTCCGGCTTGATGTGGCCTGAGCACGAAATGGTTGGTAAATAACATGGGATCAGATTTCCATGTCTGGACCTTAAAGGTTAAGGTGTGATATTACGAGCTTGAGCGAAACCCTCAGAAGCCTAGATAGGTCTCCCTGTAACAGTCTCTAGAAAGACTTAAGGGTGAAGCGATGTTGGTTATGATCTTGAGGGAAATCCCCAGGATCCTAGATAGGTCTCCCTGTAACAGTCTGTAGAAGGACTTAGGGGTGAAGGCGTTTTGGTTGAGGTTTTAGTGTTTGGTGTTTGGTGTTTTGGACTTGTCGGTCCGGGGTTTGGTGTGTTGGACTCGTTGGTCCTGGGTTTTGGACTTGTTGGTCCTGGACGTGGTATTTTGGACTCACTTGTCCAGGATTTGTGTGTTGGATGCTTTCTTTGGATTTTGACCTTTTTGGGAAAAGGGTTTCAATTTTGTTTTGTTTTGATTTTGGCTTGGGTCTTGGCTATGACGTTGGGTGAGTAGCCTTTGGCTTTGGTTTTTTTTGCTTTGAGAGAATTGATTTTGTCTTTGTCTTTTGCCTTGAACTTTGGCTTTGGGTGAATGGATATTGGCTTGGCCCTTTGACTTTGGCCTTTCACTTTGACTTTGGGTGGATGGCCATTGGCTTGGGCCTTTGATTTTGGCCTTTCGCTTTGGCTTTGGGTGAATGGATATTGGCTTGGGCCATTGATTTTGGCCTTTCGCTTTGGCTTTGGGTGAATGGCTGTTTGCTTGAATGGCTTTTGGGCTTGGGCTTTAGCTTTGGCTTTCGCCTTTCGCCTTGGCTTTTGATTTATTGGTTCTTTGCCGTCCTTCGTTCGAGGTAGGTAAAGGTGCGGACGGGGATGTACCCGTTGGTGAAAGGTTGATAATTTGTGATGGGATGTTTTTTGTGGGGAATGGGCTTGCCTTCCGTCATTGATATTAACAAGGAGATGTTCTGGTTTGTTATCTATGTTTGTCGTAGAATCCCTTTGATAGAAGCTCGTTCTAAATTGGGTGCTAATGAAAGGTTTCTATTGCCAGACATGGATTAGGTAAAGAGAATGGACACGGAGTTTCGAGTCCTCTGCTTACTCGGTACGGAACGTCACTCGAGTGTACTCACATTGAATTGGAACATGTTGTTTGTTTTAAATCAATTCTCAAATCAATTCTCGTTGTCAACGGGAAATGGTAAAGAGGAGAATATATGATAGCTGAAAATCGTGCTTTTATTTAGATAAATAAGATGTTAGTACAGACTCGATGAATACATGTGACTCATGGGGACAGCCCCCAGTTGCGTTTAGGAATAAAAGGACAGACCCTAAGACTCGGACTCGGACTCAGACTTAATCGTAGATACAAACTCCTAATCATCATCTTCCTCCTCGAAGGTCTCTTCCGCAGTGTCCAGCGGCTTGAATGTCTGGTCTTGAGCATTGACCCACTTGAGCACTTCACTCTCATTGTTGGGAATGATATGAGGACAATAGTTGATGAGGCTTTTATCTCCTTGCAGAAAGAGATATTCATGAGGGTTATTTTCATCACTTGGTTGGCATAGGGATGAAGCTATCAGTTCATGATTGTCGATCATATTTTGAATAACATGTTTTAGTTTGAAGCATGTTTCCGTATCATGACCTTTTCCTTGATGATATTGGCAATAGGCACTGTCGTCCCAGAAATAGCTTTTCTTGCATTCAGACGGGTCCGGAGTGGGCCTGATTGGTTGTAGCTTCCCTTCAGTCATGAGCTTTTGAAGAGTTGCGGCATAGGTTGTGTTGAGGTTGGTGAATGTCCTTTAAGAACGTTCAACCTTGCTGTTTGATTTGAGACATTCAGGAGGATTGTCTTGACTGAGAGGTGCGACTATGATTTTGCCAGTTTCGATCATATCTTGAATGGTATGCTTGAGTTTGAAACAGGTTTCGGTGTCATGGTGATGTGACCATAATTAGCGCACATTTAGTCCCCTAATTGAGCCTATTTTGCATACTATTATAGCATTTCTTGGCCATTTTATCCGTCAAAACCTTCCTATTTGCTTTTCTATCGCATTTCATATGTTTTGTAGAAAAGAAGATAATAAGGCGGAAATTCCCGTCTTCCGTGCATATTTGGAAGCTACTTGACGATAATAGATGGACTAGTATGAAGAGGAAGCAAGGACTAAAGACCAATCTCGAAAGACTAAAATGGAAATGAGCAAAGAAATGAAGAAAAGAAGAAGGACCACGACTGAAGAACAATCCGAGCGGATTGTACCTCAATCCGCCCGTCTCCGCTGAACAATCCGAGCGTCTTGCTCTCTGATCCGCTCGGATTGCCCCACCTCAATCCGCCCGTCTTGCTCCCTGATCCGCTCGGATCCCTTTGACCAATTCCGGCCGTCCCAACTCCCAGCCGCACGGATTTCTTCTCAGCACGGTTTCATCTTCTCCAAGTTACAAAGAAGGAAGCCCTTCCCTCGAAAGATACCGGCTTCTCCTTGCTCAACTTAAAAAGTGTAATTACTAGTTTAGCCCTTAGTTAACCCTAATGCATCCTCCCTAATTTCCACTATAAATACCCCATTTGTAAATAATCAAAGGGGGCTCCTTTATCAAGTTTTATTAGATTAGAAATTCCTCTTAGATTAGATTAGGAGTAGATTAGAATAAATTACTCTTTAATCTTTCCACAATTTACACATTAATCTCTCCTTAATTATTGTTCAAGTTTATTATTCAAGTTTATTATTGGGTAATTGAAGATTATTGGGTTATTATTGGGAGATTGACAATCTTCCATCAATCAATCAAGTTTCTTCTATTATTCTTTGCTTTATTATTTGGATCATCTCAAGTTGGTATAATTCTTTTACCCTTTTACTCTTTATTGTTTATTTCTTCATTCTATTATCATGTTTATACTTGTTGTGATGATTGACACCATTAATGACATGTTTCCCATGATAATGAGTGAGTAGTTTCTTTAGCTAGGATTAATGGGTAATTAGGGGAAACCAACATGGGATTGATTCATGCTTAATCTAATGTGTTCACATGATCAAATTGCTTGCTTGTTGTGATGTCAACTTTATGCACATGTTATGTTTGATGAAATGCTAAGCCTATGAATCCTTGCATTTTTACCATCTCTTATCTATTCAACTTGACTTGTAAGATATAAACCAACTCGAGTCTTGTTAGACCATGCATAGAAGTTGAATAGGAGGAAAGTAAGTCGACTTGTAGGTGTTGTACAATCTAATCGATTCGGCTCCGGGACCCAACTCTTCCTATGAACCGTAAGATATAACCCAACTCGGTTCCTCCACAACATTAATTGCTTGCAACCTTGTGAACATGTTTGTATGATCAACACCATGAATCCCCTATGACCCCATGATATCCTAGCACTCTTAATCAATTGTTTACATCCTTCTTTTATTGCTTGTTTTACTATATTGCTTGCATTAGTCTAGAACACAACTACAAACCCCATCAATTGTGACACTAGCATAAATTGAGATAGATAGACTTAGAACCCAAAGCACACCGTCCCATGGATCGACCTCGACTTACCGCTAACTAGTTGTATGTTGAGTATTATAAATGTGTTTGATTGGATGTGACCCGACGACACCCCACATCAAAATGGCGCCGTTGCCGGGGACGGTGCTATGTGATTAAGTTCTTACTTGTTTGTCTATTTTAATTGTGCTTTCACCTTGAAGAACTTGTTCTTCAAGGATTGTTCTTACCGTTTTTGTGTAGTTTCCATGCTTGTAGTTGTTTCCTTATCTTAGTAAAGATGACTCAAGACATGTGTTATGGAGTATGTGGTAGATCTTTTGAGTATAATTATGGGTATGGGGAGTTTGAGGAGCAAGTCAACACAAACCTACCTTATTATTTGTACAATGAAAATCCTAACCACTACCCCAATTTTTCTCACCAAAATTACCACACCCAATATCAACAAACACCCACCCAATACCCATTTCACAATGAACTTCAATTGCCACAATACAACCACTCTCGCACTTACCCACAACAAAGAGATGAACCCATTCAAAACATGATTCTCCGAATGATGGGAGATCAACAAAACTTCTTCAAACAAATGCTAGAGGAGAGCCAAAAGAGGGACAATGTCCTTCAAGGCATTGTTACTCATGGTGAGGAGTTGGAAGTTCAAATTGCCCAATTAAAGGAATTCCAAGCAATTACTCACAACCGTTCTTTGGATATTGAGCATAAATGCGAGTTTGAAGTAGTAACCTTTGACATGAAAAATGAGAAGTGGGAAGAGCCAAGTTCCTTGAGCTCTTGTGACTATGAGAGTGTTGTGTTTGATGAGGAAGACATGAGGTTGAGTAAACCAAATGCTCTTAATCTTTGTGAGTATGAGGGTGTGTCCTTTGATGTGAACATTGAGGTGTTGGAAAGAGAGCTAGATGAAGCCCCCATTCATGATTTACGTGAAGATAGCAACAATGATGGCGAACCTAGAGGAGGAATTCGTAATATCACCTTGCTTGAGGAGCCTATCCTTGAGACATTTGAGATACCCTATCATGAAGAAGAACGTCCTTCCTTTACCCTTCATGAAGACCATTTGGCACCTATCATGGAGCCAATAATCATTGAAGAGGACATGTTAGATCTTCTCCAAAAAGCCAAAGTGTCTTACAAAAGTTATTTGGTGAAAAAGCTCAAGGAGAAAATTGCTCGTGAGGCTACTTGTGAAGATTTGGCACCCATAATCTTAACTCCCATGGTATCCAATCATCAAAGTCACGAAAATTCTCCTTCCACCTTGGAAGGATTGAAAAATCAAAATGCTATCACCGTCACCAAAATTGAAAAAGAAGGTGGTGAGTTGAAATCTCCGGATGAAAATAAGCCACACTTCATACCTTATGTTGACCTTGCTAAGAATCATGGGCTTCTTGGTTTGAAGCATTGCAAAGACTCAAGTGCTAAGGGTAAGGTGAAGAAGAGAATGGATGACAAGCTCCCTTGGCCAAGCTTCATTTTGAAATGGTTCAAACCTTATTCATGCCTATTTGAGGATTATGCTCAAGCCTTTGACCGGTTATTGAGAGCATTAAGCAACATGGACAACAACAAGAATCTCTACTATTTGAACTAGTTTGGTGGAGTCCTATCTCAAACCACCATTTGTAAGATATTTCTTGAACTCTTTTATTTTGTGCATTTGCATTTGTATTTAATTTCTTGCATAAAAGAGAGGAGAGAGAGAATTATCTTACATGATTTTTGAGCAAGCTTCAGAAAAAGATAAGGAAAGAGAGAAAATCAATGCAAAAGGGTTTACTATTTCACGAAAGAAGAAAGAAGAAGAAGAAAGAAGCAGAGACGAGCGTATTCAAGAATATCCGCCCGTCCTGGACCCACGGAAAAGAAAAAACTGAACTGATGAAGAATCCGTGCGGATTCAAAGAAATCCGCCCGTCCCAGGAGATCCGTCCGTATTCTTTGCGGGACGCCCGTCCCAAATGTCGTCCAGAAGCAAGATTTTATTATACGGCAGAACCCGTGCGGATTTTTAAGGATCCGCCCGTCCTGTTGAATCCGTGCGTCTTACAAGAGATCCGTCCGTCTTCTTCCTGCTTCCCAACAACGAAATTTTCTCTGTCGAAGAATCCGTGCGGATTCTATAGAAGACGCCCGTCTTGCCCAACAAGGATCCGCCCGTCCCGTGACAAATCCGCTCGGATCGCACTGTTCATACGGATAAAATCGGTTCAGCCCAACCCTATCCGTTCGGATTCCCCTTCTTTTTCTATAAAAACACCCCCTTTCTCCCTCATTCCCTCATCTCACCAAACCCTAAAACACTCCCCTAAATCCTCAAAACCCCATCAAAATCATCTTCAATCCTCAAAACACCCACATCACATTACCAACATGAGTTCCAAGGGAAAAGCCAAGAAATTGTTTGATTCGATCGGAAAGAAGCGCAAGGGATCCACTTCTTCAACACCACGAGAAGTGATAATGAGGGGAGGTATTGAGCAGCTCCACAACTTCCAAGAGGTGATCTTTACTTCCGACGACCAACGCGAGACTTTCGTCAAGCTTCTAGGTAAGAAATTTGAGCCTACTCAATTTGTTGATACTAGGGTGTTGGACATCCTTCAAATAAGGTACCCTACCGAGGCATTCTTCAATGGCCTTGGCATTGGGGACTTCTTCCATGCTCATGAGGAGACTTACCTTAGTCTAACGCTTGAGTTCTTGAGTAGCCTCAACATTGTGGCGGATTCCCGCAACAATTTAGGGATGGAGTTTAGGTTGTGCAACCGAGACCACTCCCTCTCTCTTGAGGAGTTTGCCTATGTTTTCGGTCTTGAGATACCCACCAACTATACCGAAAAGCCAGACAATTTTAATGTGGATCTCCTTTGGAAAGCTATCTCCGGGAGGGACTTTGGCAACATAAAGCGTTGCTATACTTTTGCCATTCAACACCCGGTGATCCGATTCACCGAACGCTTTGTTGCCGGATGCATCAATGGGAGGTACGAGCAAGATCGGTGTACCCTCCTAGACTTGACCTTTCTTGAGTCTCATTTAAATGTTCGAGCGGTGAGGCGTTATAACTTCAATACGCCACTTGAGATACTCACTAGGTTCCATGACTTTGCCCAAGGGACTTCTCCACTTAAGACCTTCGTGATGGGAGGTCTAATTACAATTTTGGCTAAGCAACTTTGCCCCGGGTTCAATGCCCGAGGTACCTATATTCCTCTTGAAGGGAGGACTTTGATTGATGAGCACACCATCTTCCATAGTCATCGATGGTGCACTTACACTCAAGATGGGAGTGTAGAATGGTTCACCAAGGGTTGCTCTTCTATGATCCTTGAAGGATGGAAAATACCGGGCATTGACCCAAGATTGAGTCCATACTCTCCCCCGCCAAGCTACCTCCTTGATATCCAAATTTTTGAAGATCCCCCTGAGAGGGAAGAGCCACGCCGTCAACCACTTCGTGGAGGGCCGGGGATACAAATGCGCCCATCTTCCTACGTCCCTATCCCACCTTACCCCTTTCCACATACCCCTTTCCAACCGGCAATCCCCAACACCCCGGGTATTAATGATTTGATGGCACTCATGAATAGAGTGGACCTTGGGGTGCATAAAGGGAGGGAAGACGACTACTTAGCCCTCTACCCCCAATTCTATACCATGGCTCAACAAGGGTATGTTGACCCTAACGGTCCTTTGCCCTCATGGGCACAACCGGAGCTCTTGTTCCCAAATTATGGGGACCAAACTAGGAGTCGCGGCAATGGAGGGCATTCTAGCCAAGGTGGAGGGTACTCGGGTCAAGGAGGAAGTTTTGACCAAGGAGGCTATTGGGGTCAAGCACCCGGACATGATCAAGCCGGGAGCTCTCATGGTTATGGCTATGACCACGATGAGGATGACGAGTGAAAGAAGCCTACTTCACCACTTCCATTTGTATGATACCCATCTTCCCTCCCTCTCTTTTATACCTTTATATTGCATCTAGTATAGTATTTAGCTTGCATTTGTATTGCATTTGCATTAGTTAGTTCATATAATATAGTTGCATTGTATATACCTCACATGATTCACATAGATAATTGCATATAGATTAGAATTCATGCATAATCACTAATGACCAATCCTATTCTTTTCTACACTAGAAATAGTGTTTAAATCGGTTTGGGGAGGTTTGATCATAGGTGACCATAGTTTACTAGAAATCATGCATCATATAGTATAGTTTAGATTGCATTCATTTGTTATATATGTCATATAGAATTGCATTTAGTTAGAGCATGCATTCATTCATATCATATCATTGCATTTGTACTTTAATTTCCAAAAAAAATCAAAAAATCCAAAAATATGTTTTCCTTTTTATTCCTACTCCTACATGTACATTGAGGACAATGTCCAAAATAAAGTGGGGGATGGAAATTTATATTCCAAAAATGCATAAAAATTGAAAAATTTCGAAAAATCACAAAAATATGTCTTTTAATTTCATAAAAACAAAAAAAAAAAAAAAAAAAAAAAAACCATAAAAATTGAAAAAATTGAAAAATCCAAAAACAAGTTCATTTCCTTTGTAGTGTAGACTTGTATATATTGTGTTTGTTCATCCTTTTTCACATTGATTGACTATGCCACATCCGAGACATGAGGATATTGAAGACCGCATGGTATGATCTTTCCAATCTCCTTTTTCCTCTTTATGTTAATGACTATGTGGCTTTATTTTGATTGATGCGGTAAAACAATGTGAACTTAGGATTGCATTTAGAATTATTTGGCATATTAGTTGGTAGAATCATATGCATTAGGATGTTTATATGTTAGTTGCATCATGGCATGTAGTTTGCATGGTTAGAAAAATTTTTGTGAAACCGTCTATTTGGGAAGCTTGACAAGTGTATATAGGCCCTAGTAGATGCTTTTCTTCTTAAGACTTTGCTTGTTAGAATACTTGTAAAACACCCTAGGATGTGTCATGCTAGTATCCTTTGACCCATGGATTAAGGCCTAGTCAAGAGTACCTTGTGGTGTGATAACTCCTTGGCTACCGTTTATTCCAAGGTGACCCTTGAAACCATGCATACTTCCATCATTCACCCATGTTCTACCACAATTTTGTCATCAAAGGGAATGGGCACAAAAAGAAATCAATTTGAGTTCAATGAAATAAAAAGTGAAAGAAAGTTTGCAAAAATGCATCAAAAGAAAAGAGGAGTAACAAAAAAATGAAAACTCCTATGCTTCAAATATAAGGCACCCTCCCTACATATGGGGTGACTTTGAAAATGTTCAAAAAGAAATGCAAAAAGTTGTCAAGTATTGAAATGCCAAAAATAAAAAAGAAATGGCAAAAAGAAGGTGTTCTCAAATGTCAAATGCCACAAGAAATTGGGGGGAAAAACAAAAACAACAATGAAAGCAAACTCCCAAAGTGAAACTCAAATATCTATTGATCCCTTTATCCATCGTATCCATTTTTGTGCATGGTAGAGAGGGGACGACCCTTCTTCTTGTCTAGGCAAGAGGGGGAATTCCGCGATCCTCCGGTGTTTCTAACACCATAAGGAGTCTATTCTTGACAAAAGCATTTAACGATTGAGGACAAAAGTACCCTAGCTTGACACATTTTGGAGGTGATTTATTGGTATCCTTCTAGGCTTAGTAGTTTGAACAAATTGCATCTATGAAGGATTGTGTACCCTCGAATTGCTTCCCTTGTAGATAATTTCCGCCACTTAGATGAGGAAAGTGGCTATTCTTTTTGTAGATGCATCCATTATGTGTTTTTATGTGCTTAAAGTTTGGATGTGTCGCCATTTTGGCAAGCCCCACCTTGCCTTGCAAGAAGGCATCCTACCTCATGGTTGTCTTGTTGTGAGTTGAAGGGGCGGAGTGAGACCCGCTAATTGTCTCATATCGGCTATGTTATTAGGTTAGTTTAAATAAAGGTCTAGTTTTAGTCACCTCTTTACTCGGGACGAGTAAAGGTTCGGTTTGGGGATATTTGATGTGACCATAATTAGCGCACATTTAGTCCCCTAATTGAGCCTATTTTGCATACTATTATAGCATTTCTTGGCCATTTTATCCGTCAAAACCTTCCTATTTGCTTTTCTATCGCATTTCATATGTTTTGTAGAAAAGAAGATAATAAGGCGGAAATTCCCGTCTTCCGTGCATA
Source organism: Silene latifolia (assembly GCF_048544455.1). Taxonomy (NCBI): domain Eukaryota; kingdom Viridiplantae; phylum Streptophyta; class Magnoliopsida; order Caryophyllales; family Caryophyllaceae; genus Silene; species Silene latifolia. Next base: position 85,547,047 of record NC_133529.1, read on the forward strand.
TTTGGAAGCTACTTGACGATAATAGATGGACTAGTATGAAGAGGAAGCAAGGACTAAAGACCAATCTCGAAAGAATAAAATGGAAATGAGCAAAGAAATGAAGAAAAGAAGAAGGACCACGACTGAAGAACAATCCGAGCGGATTGTACCTCAATCCGCCCGTCTCCGCTGAACAATCCGAGCGTCTTGCTCTCTGATCCGCTCGGATTGCCCCACCTCAATCCGCCCGTCTTGCTCCCTGATCCGCTCGGATCCCTTTGACCAATTCCGGCCGTCCCAACTCCCAGCCGCACGGATTTCTTCTCAGCACGGTTTCATCTTCTCCAAGTTACAAAGAAGGAAGCCCTTCCCTCGAAAGATACCGGCTTCTCCTTGCTCAACTTAAAAAGTGTAATTACTAGTTTAGCCCTTAGTTAACCCTAATGCATCCTCCCTAATTTCCACTATAAATACCCCATTTGTAAATAATCAAAGGGGGCTCCTTTATCAAGTTTTATTAGATTAGAAATTCCTCTTAGATTAGATTAGGAGTAGATTAGAATAAATTACTCTTTAATCTTTCCACAATTTACACATTAATCTCTCCTTAATTATTGTTCAAGTTTATTATTCAAGTTTATTATTGGGTAATTGAAGATTATTGGGTTATTATTGGGAGATTGACAATCTTCCATCAATCAATCAAGTTTCTTCTATTATTCTTTGCTTTATTATTTGGATCATCTCAAGTTGGTATAATTCTTTTACCCTTTTACTCTTTATTGTTTATTTCTTCATTCTATTATCATGTTTATACTTGTTGTGATGATTGACACCATTAATGACATGTTTCCCATGATAATGAGTGAGTAGTTTCTTTAGCTAGGATTAATGGGTAATTAGGGGAAACCAACATGGGATTGATTCATGCTTAATCTAATGTGTTCACATGATCAAATTGCTTGCTTGTTGTGATGTCAACTTTATGCACATGTTATGTTTGATGAAATGCTAAGCCTATGAATCCTTGCATTTTTACCATCTCTTATCTATTCAACTTGACTTGTAAGATATAAACCAACTCGAGTCTTGTTAGACCATGCATAGAAGTTGAATAGGAGGAAAGTAAGTCGACTTGTAGGTGTTGTACAATCTAATCGATTCGGCTCCGGGACCCAACTCTTCCTATGAACCGTAAGATATAACCCAACTCGGTTCCTCCACAACATTAATTGCTTGCAACCTTGTGAACATGTTTGTATGATCAACACCATGAATCCCCTATGACCCCATGATATCCTAGCACTCTTAATCAATTGTTTACATCCTTCTTTTATTGCTTGTTTTACTATATTGCTTGCATTAGTCTAGAACACAACTACAAACCCCATCAATTGTGACACTAGCATAAATTGAGATAGATAGACTTAGAACCCAAAGCACACCGTCCCATGGATCGACCTCGACTTACCGCTAACTAGTTGTATGTTGAGTATTATAAATGTGTTTGATTGGATGTGACCCGACGACACCACCCATCACATGGCCCTTGCCTTGATGGTATTGGCAATAGGCATTAGGGTTCCTGAAACGAGTTCTTTTGTGTTCAAGTTTGTCCGGAGTCGGACCAATAGGTTGGAGCATTCCTTCTGAAGCAAGTATCTCCAGAGCGGTGCCATATGTTATTCCCAGATCTATGAATACCCTTTGATGTTTTCCCAAGGTTCCAACATTGGTGTTTTTTGGGATGTTTTTGTTAGTTTTGTTTTTGTTTTTGTCAATCCTGGGCGGAAGCAAGATTGGGTTGTTGTCAGTGGGAAGTTTTTGGGATGTTGCTTGATATTTTGAAGGGTATTTTGGTGAGGCAATTTCATGTTCTTTGTTTGTAGGTTTGTGGATGTGGGAACCATCAGATGACTCCTCAATTTCAACATCTGTTGGTTGGTGAATAGAGGGTTGGTTTTCTCCTTGATGGCCAGGTTCATTTTCGGCATTACCAATCCTTTTCCCCAAATTAGCTACTTGAGTGTTCAAATCATCGATAGCCACTTGCAGCTTTGAGAATATATTATTGGTGGAGACGGACATGTAAGTGCAACAGACACTGGCTATCGATAAGGTGGCTCTACTTTGACTTTCGCCCTGTTCAAGCATCAGTTAAAGTGGGGGCTCTGTAGATACCCGGTATCTACTGAGACTCCAATAAACACCCGATGATTATCGGACTACAACATGTTTTGGAATCGCGGGGTTTGATCGACAGTTTGTGTACAACTTTACGTCGGAAAACTTAAAACGATTTCGAAAATAAAACATTTCAAAAATACCTGGAGTGTTTAATGCACGACGACGGGGTCGCAATGACACTAACTAGGGTCAAAACCGACACCGGACCAAAAACCGACTCAAAAATTCAAATCCCGACTCCAACAACGAGTCAAACCGAGTCAACCACCAAAAACAAAACATTTCAAACCTTCTACCTTAAGTTTTCCCGGATTCATGAATGGTCAAGTACCAAACATGTGACTACAAAACGTAGGCTAGAACAAATCATGATTGCGTTTGTTGTGAAAGCGACAACACAGCTCGAAGACCCGCGACGTGGCTCGCGCCTCTTTCAGCAGCCCAGTTGGCCACGTCGCTCAAAACTCACACAACCACTCATTCTCCTATAAATACCACTCAAATGCCACCCATTTGAGAGTTACGCGAGTGTCCGCCCCCTCTTTTCTCCCTTAAAATTCTCGACTCGACTTCTTAAGTCACAACCCGACTCGTATTTACGACCTACCGATCGTAAACACGAGCCTTACACATTTTTTGGTACCGTCATCATGCATTAAATCACTTGACCGACCATTTCGACCACTACACCATCACTAAACTTTTAAAACACTCTTTTTACTTACCAAAACGGTTTTAAACCGAGTTTTTTCCGATCAAACGAGTTATTACACTTACGTCGGTCACTCGCCATAACCAAACATGTAAGTAGGAGGGTGTAAAAATCCTCTTTTATTATGTTTTCATTTGTTTCATGACTCTAACATGCTAAAACATGCATAACATGAACCAAAACATGGAATAACCGAGCCAAAACTGATTTTTGGTCTGAGGCAGAAGCCCCTTAGGTCGCCAACTAGCCCGCGCCTAAATAGGGTATTCAGACCAGAGATCAACCGTGTTTGTTCTCGTTATTTCCCTTAATCCATTTTTCATATTTGTAATCGGTTTTCACCATTTCGAGTATTTTCGAACCATTGTTATTTCATTTCACATGTTTTAACCATAAAGCATTTTTCACCCTTGGTTCCTCATACCATGACGGTTAAATCCGTGTTTCGGTGATAATATTTGGTTAATGACATTTAGAAGGTATTTTAAAGCCTTTTATTTCATTTCTTTATATTTTCAAACAAACATATTAGTCACCAACACAAAGTCATCCTTGGTTCTACATACCATGCCGGATTTTAACCCGGGTACGATGATGAGTATCGACTAATAACATTCAAATGGACTTAAAACAATTAGTCCATAATCATTTTCAAAACTATTCATGTCAAGTTTGTCAAATCGAACCCGACACCGAATATTATCAAAATAATGATGATTATTCGAGTCTAATTCATCAAATCAACAAATGCGGTCTAAACGACCCTTTCAAATCAAACCGGGTTCAAATACCCATTTTTAACACGTTTTATAACGTTTTCTAAAATGTCAGAACACGACACATAAACCGTGGGCTAACCCGTGCCTAAACAGGCTCTCCATTTCTCATTTTCAAAACCAGAGGGAGGCCCCTTACACCGCCGCCTGGCTCGCGCCTCATATAGCCGTCTGGTACAGGGCCTGTTCCCTTCCAGCATTAGTCTAGGACGATCCCGACTCCGGTTAGCCCGGATATAGGACGGATCAGATGATTGATTGATTATCCAAAAACATATTTGCAAAATGCCCTACTAAGACAAATGGATCATGTTATTCACCCTAAACCTAATACGGTAAATGGATGTTTAATTTCCGTCTTGCATGCAAATCAACCATTAATTCAACTCGACATCTTATGCTTGATACATGGATTAAATCAACCGACTTAGAAAGCTCTCACATGTTAGGTTTAAATTATTGGATGCGCATTCATGCATTTAAACCGTTTTATCAACTTTTGCATTCAACCAACCAAGATCGATCAATAGAGGCCGCTAAACGCGGGTGGGATTGGGTGTCTGATTAAAGGGCTTCCCAATACGTACCTTCACCTCTTACTCAGAAACTTTGGATAGTGGATGACCTTATCCAGGGCGTACGAGAGTCATTCTAGAGATAGGATGCTAAAGAGGGACGATTTCTTTATCTTTAGTACCTATGTCAAACGCTGCTTTGTGCTTCGATTTGACCGAGGTATAAAGTGGAATTTGAACGGGTTCCAGGCATCCCACAAATTCTTGGTGGCGACTCCGAACATCTCTAATCATTTCGAGACCCTTACCGAGATGAAACCGACTGATCTAAAACGATCCGGTCGAAGGCATTTTTACGCCGCCGTGCGTGGTTTTCAAAAAGACCGCTATACGTCCACAGATTGGCCTGGTGTGTAGGTGGCTATGTCCACAGATTGGCGACTCCGCTGGGGATTGGTAGGTAATCTTCCAATCTGTGGACATCGATGATTCATAGGTAATGCAAATTTGCCGTCTTTTCCGAGCTTTTCGCTCGTGTCAACTTAATGAACGCTAAGTTTGCTTATGACTCGTCTCAATTTAATTGCAATGCAATTCTGAATGACTATGAGGAATTTGACTTGAGTGACTACCCACCTCACTTAGCCAAAGAACTTGACAAACGGTAAACCAGAACCCCCATCATTGAGTAAACCGAACCTATTAACGTAGGAACCGAAAACACACCTCAAGAACTTAGGATAGGGACAACCCTGGACCCCTCGGAAAGACAACAGTTCATTGACCTACTCCACGAATACAAGGACGTGTTCGCCTGGTCTTACAGAGACATGCCTGGGATTGAAAAGAAAATTGCAGAGCACCGGATACCCATTAAACCCGGGGCTAAACCTGTGAAACAGAAGCTACGCCGGATGCGTCCCGAGTGGGCCCTAAAAATCAAAGAAGAAGTGGACAAACAGTTCAAGGCTGGGTTCATCAAAGTATCTGAATACTCGGATTGGGTGGCCAACATTGTGCCCGTACCAAAGAATGACGGAAGAATTCGGGTTTGCGTCGACTTCAGGGATCTGAACAAGGCGAGTCCAAAGGACGACTTCCCTTTGCCACATGTTGACATTCTGGTGGACAATACTGCCGAGCACGCTCTCCTATCATTCATGGACGGGTATGCTGGGTACAACCAGATTAAAATGGCTGAGGAGGACATGCACAAGACTGCGTTCACTACACAGTGGGGTACATATTGCTACACGGTCATGCCTTTCGGCCTCATCAACGACGGAGCAACCTACCAGAGAACCGCTACAACTCTCCTACATGATATGATGCACAAGGAGGTAGAGGTATATGTCGATGACATGATTGTCAAATCAAAAGAACGGGACGACCACATCAGTGCCCTCCGGAAATTCTTCGCTCGTCTGCGGAAATATAACATGAGACTAAATCCTGAAAAGTGTGCATTCGGGGTCGCCTCCGGAAAACTCTTGGGACATGTCGTCAGCAAGAGAGGCATTGAGATTGATCCAACCAAAATCAAAGCCCTTCAATAAATGTCTCGGCCTAGGAACGAGAAGGAGATTCGGGGATTTCTCGGTTAGGTCCAATACATCAGCCGCTTCATTGCCAAAATCACTATGATTTGTGAACCAATATTTTTTTTTTGGTGAAATGTGAGCTTTGATTAATGAAATAATCAGAATTACATGTAGTCCACTTTGGATAATACAACTAAGCTTTAAAAAACATTACATATTAAGTCCTAAGCTTACAAGCCAATCCTTATCCCCTACTAAAACAGGCCGAGTAACAACTTGTATCAGCCTTGCCTTCACTGTAGCTTTTATCTCGTCTGCAACAATATCAGGTCTTCTCAGTTTAACATCAACAAGATAATTGTTTCTCTCCATCCAGACTGCATACCAGCAAGCCAGTCTGATCACTCTATAAACCTTCTTCTGTATCTTAGATATACCAGTGACAGTGCTCAAATTAATATGTAACCAATCCTCTAGCACAGCAACAACCTTAGAGCTATAATCACAGCTCCCAAAGAGATGACCATGCCCTTCTTCTTCCTTCTCACAGAGAACACACCTGTTAGTATTACACAGGCCTAATGAGAACAACTTAGCTCTAGTGTTCAATGCTTCATGTTTGATAAGCCAGCCTATGAGAGAATGCTTAGGAGTAGCCCAGCCATCCCAAACATCCTTATACCAGTGGACAGGGGGGTGTGTTCCCTGTATCCACTGGTAACCAGAAGTGACAGTATAACCATTGGGACTTGCTAACCACTGAGTGCCCTGAAAACCAGCAGCTAGCATAGTCCTAACCTTACAGATATTCCTCCAGTTCCAGTTTGAATCTGGAGGAGGTTGATAACTGTTCCAATCTATCCCTTTCATATACACATGGTCAATCCATAGAACCCATAGACGATCAGCTTTAGTATAGATCCAATTGACAAGTTTACCCACTGTTGCAATATTCCACACCCTAGCATCTTTCACACCTAAACCACCTTCCTTCTTGCTGCAGCAGACTTTCTTCCATGCTACAAGAGGAACCCTTTGATACTCAGCATCACCAGCCCATAAGAAATTCCTGCAAATAATTTCAATCCTACTTATAACTCCTTTAGGAATCAGAAATATTGAGGCCCAGTAATTATGCAAAGTGTTAAGAACTGAGTTAATAAGAATAAGTCTGCCTGCATAGCTTAACTTTCTAGCTCCAATTCCCCTGATTCTGCACACAATTTTCTCAATCAAAACCTTGCAGTCACTTCTTTTTAATCTCACTGCCTGCACTGGAATACCCCAGGATTTGAAAGGCAAAGAGCATTCCTGAAAACCTGAGACTTGAATAATATCCAACTTGAGGGAAGCAGCTACACCATTGAACACAACTTCAGATTTTGAAGCATTAACCCTCAGTCCAGAGGAGGCAGAGAAGGTAGATAAAGCCCTAAGAAGTAGCATAATAGATTGCACATCCCCTTTACAAAACATAAGGAGGTCATCAGCAAAAAGTAGGTGAGTCAGCTTCAAGCTTTTACAAAGAGGATGGTATCTAAAGAACCATATATTAGTAGCATAATCCAGTATCCTTGATAAGTACTCCATACAAACACATAAGATAAGGGGGGAAATAGGGTCACCCTGTCTAAGCCCCCTCTTTCCCTCAAAATATCCAAAATGTGCACCATTCAAACTTAAAGAGTATGTAGGAGAAGAAATGCAACACATCACCTAATTCTTAAACTTGCTAGGAAAATTCAAAGCATCCAACATTTGTTCCACAAATTGCCATTCAATTGAGTCATAAGCTTTTTACAAATCTAATTTGAATAAGCACCTAGGGGACACCATACTTCTATTATAGAGCCTTACCAGGTCTTGGCAAATCAGAATATTCTCCAGAATACTTCTACCTTTAACAAATGCCCCTTGGTTCTTACTAATAATGTCTGGAAGTATAGCAGCCAACCTATTGCACATGATCTTTGAGATAGCTTTGTAAAGAACATTGCAACAAGAGATTGGACGAAAGTGTTTCACATTGGTAGGCATGTCCATCTTAGGAATGAGTGTAATTGTTGTAGCATTGATCTGAGTTAGTAGCTTACCAGTATCAAAAAAATATCTAACAGCATCACACACTTCATCACCCACAATATCCCATGCATCTCTATAAAATTGCCTAGTATAACCATCTGGACCTGGTGATTTTGTTGGAAATCTATATCTCATTAAACAACATATTCTTATATGTTACAAATTAATTTAGTCATAAAATTAATTTAAATCTTATGCATGCAAACAAAATAAGAAGAGATAAGAAAATTAATTTCTCACCATTTAAATTTCGGTCAAATGGGCACCAACAAGATCTCCTTCTTGTTAGTTCTTGAGCTTTCCAATATTGGATGAACATTCATGACTTCAAAATAGAAGCACTCCAATTAGTAGCACCCAAGACTATCCCTTAATCCCACAAACTAATATTTACTAGATATTTGTAATGTGGCTTACCTTAAAATTGATTACTAATACTCATATACTACTACTAGTATTATTAGTTATTGATTCATACAAATTAGATTCATCATACTTGATTTTATGATGAACAAGAGAGAAATTTATGTTTTTCTTAAAACATGAGAGAATAGGAAAAATTAAGAGAAAAACTCTCTAAAAACCCCTCACAAAACCGGTGGCCTCTTATGGTTTTTAGACCATAATTATTTTTCTTTTTGTCTTCACAAGACAAAATGTGTAAGCCTTTGTCCATAGTCATGTCACTATCAAGCATATTGGACAAATGAATAAGACAAATGGAAAAAGACAAAACTTCTCACAATGCCCATCAATTTCGGTTTATATGTGTAATATGGAGTCCATTTTATTTTTGTCAATTGTACAATTGTATGTCATGTGACATGTGACATGTCTTATGTCATGTTTTAATTTAAAATACATATTTAACAAATTAAATATCATTTATAAATTAAATAAATCATATTTAACAAATTGACTAGTAATTTAAAATTACTTTCTCATAAAATGGTCATTTAATTACTAGTTAGTATAATTCACAACATTTTGTAATTATAACTAACTTATCATTCTCATTTGCGTGTTTCGCAAACACCGATTAATTTTTAGTAATATAACTTCTTAAATTACTAAATAAAATCTCATTTAATCACATTATAATAAGATGTCATTTTCTCTCTTATGATAATAATTTGTTCAATTTTAAGGAATTAATTAATCTGTATCGGCATACAATTAATTTACCTTTTCAATTAAGGGAATCGTCCTTTAGGTGTGACCTCAAGGGATCAACTGATCACCACCGTCGCACGACTGTAATGTCAAACTCTAGCCAGCCAATCATTACCGATATGTGTGGACCAGTTGACTATATATGTAATGTATCATCCCTTCCGTATTCTTGGTATGAGATTTAAATATGTGATCAATATGATCAACAATTGTGATCGCATTATTGTCGGGGACACTTACTCCAACAATCTCCCACTTGTCCTCGACAAGTGTGCGTCACCAATTCTCTTGTCCTATTACTATCTCCCACTCAATGCAAGGTGTCTTTCGGGTCGTACTTGCAAGTGATCATATCGAGAGTGGTTTCCTCGATCCGGAGAATAAGCGATTGACCGGAGTTATCTACCATAGATACCATCCGAGCGTGGCCACGCATTTCCAGTTCATTACTCCTCGAGTGGCCCTGAGATATTGTTTTAACCCTGACAAGGGGGTGGACAATTCCTATCGCACTTATTCCCTTCGACTAGCCACAACCATCATAACCCAAAATATGCCCATTTGACCCCATTTACGAAGGTCGTAGTAACACAAATCAAAGTTAATCTGAAACTGTGCCATCTTAGGCGAATAGTCTTTAGTCAAAAGAATCGCCTCATTAGAATACCATAGTAGCTCTCGCCACGACCAGGCTATATAAATTTGCCAGAACTCTATAAGCGGTCACTGCCCGACAAAGTGTTCCTAACAGTCTGCCTATGTGATCGACTAGTCATCTCACATGACTCTATGGCACTTGAACTTGCCATCAATCGCATCACACTCTAGTCATTTCGAGACGTCACCTCATACAACTGACTATGGGCGAATACCATGTTAATCCGGGTTCACTTTAACGGGGTTCAATGTTGTCTCTACAACCCGTTTGGACGTAACAAAATAAAATAAAAGAGTTTTAAAGTAAAACTCGAACGACAAATGCGATTATCACATATGAATAGTCAATGCCTGATTACTATTTCATGTTCTATAATCTAATTTGATCTTGTATGTAGTTGTTCATCTCAATTTAATTGAAATGACATGACTCATCATGTTAAGCCTATGAGAAGGCTTTTGTTAGTAGGTTTTATCAACTTCTTGTACCTTACTCAACCTTACTACATACTCGTTTTCCTTTGTAATGTATACATTTGCATTACAAAACTTTATGAGTACGTGTCGAGATCTAATCAAGACATAGGTCTTCTAGCCTTAGAATAGCTCCCACTGTTTTTCACAGTGTGCGGGACTCATCTTTCTTGCACATCCCATGATTGCAAGTGTACTCAATTTCCGTTGTAAATATTTCTCATTGTTCTTTATTGCCTAGAACGATTCTAGAAAATCTATTCCTTAAATAACATAGCCACAATGGTATCTTAACCATCCTAATGTGTTTTGATTATGGTTTTGTCAGAAACCATGCGCAATCTCAATTGTCAATTGTCACTTGTGTAACACTCTTACACAAAATTGCATCAAAAACACTTTGCATTATTCCTAAATGCTTCTGCAAGCACTTAAGGGTAATTAATATGGCTACTTGGTAATTATTTCTTGATTTCGATTTTGAAACAATTCATCATACTCAAAGTATATGAAGTGTTATACATCATTTCTTATTTAATTGATTCGGCAGCGGAAGCAAATGGAATCAATCAAATATGTTCAATTTTTGATTGAACTAGTCACGAATCTTATCAACATAAGACTTCTTATTTGACACTAATATCATGTGGATTTATTTTCATAAATCCGGACATTAAAGATGTATTATAATACTCCAAAAGTCTTAAATCATTCTCAATGATCAATATGACATCCACATATAAGACTAATTAAAATTTCCGTAACTCCCACTAAACTTCCTGTATAAAAACAACTTCTCGTCTTATCGAGAAAAGTTTTATAACATGATCAAAACATTGATTCCAACTCATTGATGTCCTACTCAAGACCATCTCTTAAGTTGCACATTATCTTAGGATTGTAAGAATCTATAAAACTCATAACATGTATTGAATACATTCCTTCTAATTGAAGAAGGGGGTTTTAGATTCACTCGCTATGTATTACATAATGAAACACAATCCCTAAGAAGATCCAAATAGACTTAAGCATTTCAACTAGTGCAAAACCCTTTGCAACCAATCAAGCATTGAAATCTCTCTTTATTAGTGCAAAACCCTTTGTCACTAATCAAGCCTTTTATTTCGGATTTTCATGGCTCTAAGCCTTGTATTGAGTTGTGACTTAAACACTCTCATGTAAGTCATATGTTCATTACTTTCCAGAAGTAATCAACTTGAATCAAACAATTTTTTTGTAAGTTGTAAGCTCTTTACTTTCTTAAAAGTAGCATGAATTCATCATCTTTAACAAGTGATGACTTTAACCTCCTAGGTTTTGAAGAAACAATGTCTTACACAAAACGTCTCATGTAGCCAAGAAAGACCAGTTTCTTGCGACATAACATTCTCTATGGCATTTTTTGTGGCTCTTGAATAATTTCTCCCACTCTGTCTTCTAGAAATAAACTTGTATTTTAGAAAGACAGCTTCACGAGCCACAAACTCGTTGTACTCGTGATTATAATAAGAAAAATGAGCATTTGTTTCTTTTGAAAACTAACAAACATGGTACCCTACCAGTTCATATCTCATATGAATTGTTTTAGATTTAGTGGAAAAATAATTTAGACAAAATGAAAAATCCCCAAAAGGATCAAGTAACTCAAAGTAACTTGATTGAAGTCCAAACCATATCGAATAGCGTTTGAATTCTTATCCAATCACACATTATCCCATAATGCGTGCTAAGAGAGATTAATTTGTGATACTATATCACATTTCCATTGGCTTATATCAAAGTCTTCACTTTGATAATCCCATCGCGACTAAATCGTGCGTCTTTGAACTCTTTGAGCTTCTTCAAAGATTTCTCTATTTACCTTATTAAGTGAACATATTAGTGTCAACTTAAATCGTTGGTAAAAGAAAATGATCAACCTATTTTAGATCAATGATTTACAACCTCGATCTCCTTTTCAACCAAAAGGCACGAGACATCTTGCTTTGAATACAAGATACGCATAAACCATAAGATTAACAATCTATTGGTTTCAAGAGTACTCGATAACTCTTTGCTTCGATCATTCTAGAATTTTAAGGTTTAATCCTGGGATACCAATTTGAGTCTTTCATCATCTTCATGATATATCATTCTAGTTTGGTTTAGAATATAATCACCTTGATAATGGGCTAGCCATACATCAAAATATGGTGTATAGGGTCACAAAAGTGAAACCTCTTTTGTATCTTAACAAGTATATATTCTTATTTAGAGTTTATGTACTTAATAGTCATAATTAAGTACAACTATAAACCCAAAACTAGATTGAATACACAAAGACTCTATCTCTCAACATCATTGTTGCTAGTCGTCATATTCTAATCATCCTATGTATCAAGTACAATGATGAAAACCACCATTGGTTTCTAATATTGACGAAGTAGTCTTAGCAAAACTTATGTTAATCGAATAAACATTTAAAGAAGAAGGTCTCATTAGATGTCCCACAACTAACTTGTTGATTCTTCAATAATTTGGGGTTGTTTCCTTTCTAGTGTCTAACATTTAAGACAGTGGAAACTTTATCGGTCGGGATTGATAGGTTTAGTATCGTTATTCTCAATAACTTTACTTTTAACATTACCTTGTATAAATTCCATTCTAATTTTACTTCTTGAACCTCACCCTTTTCTTAACGGTTTAAGAGAATGCTCCCACTCATTTCAATGAGTCTTTGCTTAGAGAAGCAAAATTGAATTCCATGAAGACTACTCTTCAATTCATTTGTTTAGTCTTAAAACTTTCATTGAAGTGGTTGCGTTATTTTGGTCAATTACGAATTTTGACAAATCTAATTACCAAAACAATTTATCCCTTCAAGGCACTTAATTTAATTAAGTATATGAAAAAACAATCCATTGTAAGTAGATGTGTTAGTCAAGAATCAAAAACCTGTTTGATAATGAATAACTTTAATCTATACTCTTTACAAGAGATCCTTAGCAATGGTTCATTTGAGGTTTTAGAAGCAAATTCATATTTGTCTTTAGTTACGATGTTATAATGGAGATTTGAACCAAAAATCGTAATGATATCGTATATGAATTGTTGGTGAAGAAATAGAACAATGTGATAACGGAATAATGAAAACAAAACATTCATCGTTATAATAAAACTTGTAAATAACAAGTAAAGCATTTACATAGTGACCTCTACCCAACTATGATAAATGATTCCAAGATCCAAATTCATATTAACTTGGGGCACGGTGTGCCGAAATACCCTTTATTAATATAACTCGGTGGATTAACTCTTTAATCGATTCTACTTTTAGAACTCTTGGTAGATAAAATTACATTAATATTTATCTCTAGCCCGAAACACATCCGGAAATACGTCGTGAATACTTTCGTTGAGTTCAACCCAAATTTCGAATAAATGTGTCCATGATCCAAACTCATATCAACTTAGGGCACGGTGTGCCGAAATACCCTTCATTAACATAAATTCGGTGGATAGACATTTATCACCCACTTCCCCTACGTAACAAGGTTTGTACCCCGGGATGACCGAGTGCACTCCCTCGCGAAATAGGTTTTCATGGTTTCTACTTTTTGGTAAGGCTATGTCTCAATTGTTTATTTTTAGCGAGAGGTCATGTCAATTTATTATCTATCACGTTTTAAGTGAACTAAAGCGGTGAACTATGATAATTATAATTGACACGGTCGATTAAACTCGATTAAAAGGACAATGCATGTTTTAGTTATGGCGATTTAGCGATGCATGCAACATATAAATAAAATGCAAAATATAAATTAAATCCTAGTATGGCCTTCCTAAAAATAGAAAATCTAATTAACTATTACATATTCGGAAACCAACTCCATTGGTCCCTTGAACTTCGGTTTTGGCACGCATCTCGAGGTAACACCGTCTTTATGTATCGCCTTCGTGAGTGACACCGTCTTCAAGGAACTCCGGAATAAATAAATTACATAACAAATTACATGATTTCCTATTATACATTTGTAATTAAAATAAAATAAATCTATTAAATTACAAAACGGTGATACGAGATCACAATAAATTACAACCGAATCGATATTCCCAGACATTTCGGGTAATATCAATTAAAAACTAAGGCCATACTAAGTAAAATTACATAATTCAAAAATTACATAAAATAAAATTATGACAATCATAAATAAAATGCAGCATTATAATATGTATGAACATGCCCAATTTTATGCTAAATCGCCTTTAAGGAGCCAATATCGTATATTAAACGGTTTTACGGATTTGCGTGATTCAACCTTTTAAAATCACAATAAATTACATAAAATCATATTTATGCACAAGTTAATTATCCTAACAAACTTAGGACTCAAAATTAGTCTCCACTAACTTATGACAATAATTAACTTATATTTCTTAATATTGTTCATAAAAGGACTTAAAATTACAAAATAAAATGCCATAAACTTCAAATAAATCACAAAAATTTCAAATAAATTCAAAATTATAAATTTAAACTTATGAACATTCTGGAAAAATACCATGACACTCATAATGTTCAAAAACTTAGGTTAAAAATTTCGAAAATTATCGGGAAAAACAATGTTGCGGTTTATCGGATTCAACAATTATAATCATAAAAACATGAGAAAAATTATATACACCAACTTTTCAATTTTATATCTGAAAAAGATAATAAAATCCAACATTTTATTTTTCATCAAAAATTCATGAAGTATGTTTTAGCAATTTTTCACTAATTAAGTCACTATTTATGCTATTTTTCATCAAAAATCCATAAATCATGCATGAAGACTTCATTATAGCCAATTATTTTACACACATCTTGTAAAATTGCATGTGACAACATACTAAATTTCTATGACCAGATTCGAAATTTATCTCATATTAACCCATTTTTCATTTAAATTCGATTTTTATCATGAAAAATCCATATTTCGAGCATAAAAACTCCAAAAATTCTAAAACTTTCCAGATCATCTAAAAATAATATATATGAAAATATATCCAAAAACTACTAGAATATTCGAAGTTTAGCTAATTTTCATCCAAAAATGACATTTTTATCATAAAAATTACATTTTAATGCCAATATTATAAAAAATGAACAATAAAATCCATAAATTAAACCAAAATATCCTAAATATATTTTAGGATCAGAAACTTTAACATGCATAATTAAATTCGTGATATCTCATAATAAACACAAATTTATAAGTTTTATATGTTAATCGTATAACTCGGAAAATCAATAACCGATTTGCATGCAAACAACCAAAGGCTCATGATACCGCTTGTTGGAAATCTATATCTCATTATAAAACATATTCTTATATGTTACAAATTAATTTAGTCATAAAATTAATTTAAATCTTATGCATGCAAACAAAATAAGAAGAGATAAGAAAATTAATTTCTCACCATTTAAATTTCGGTCAAATGGGCACCAACAAGATCTCCTTCTTGTTAGTTCTTGAGCTTTCCAATATTGGATGAAAATTCATGACTTCAAAATAGAAGCCCTCCAATTAGTAGCACCCAAGACTATCCCTTAATCCCACAAACTAATATTTACTAGATATTTGTAATGTGGTTTAACTTAAAATTGATTACTAATACTCATATACTACTACTAGTATTATTAGTTATTGATTCATACAAATTAGATTCATCATACTTGATTTTATGATGAACAAGAGAGAAATTTATGTTTTTCTTAAAACATGAGAGAATAGGAAAAATTAAGAGAAAAACTCTCTAAAAACCCCTCACAAAACCGGTGGCCTCTTATGGTTTTTAGACCATAATTATTTTTCTTTTTGTCTTCACAAGACAAAATGTGTAAGCCTTTGTCCATAGTCATGTCACTATCAAGCATATTGGACAAATGAATAAGACAAATGGAAAAAGACAAAACTTCTCACAATGCCCATCAATTTCGGTTTATATGTGTAATATGGAGTACATTTTATTTTTATCAATTGTACAATTGTATGTCATGTGACATGTGACATGTCTTATGTCATGTTTTAATTTAAAATGCATATTTAACAAATTAAATATCATTTATAAATTAAATAAATCATATTTAACAAATTGACTAGTAATTTAAAATTACTTTCTCATAAAATGGTCATTTAATTACTAGTTAGTATAATTCACAACATTTTGTAATTATAACTAACTTATCATTCTCATTTGCGTGTTTCGCAAACACCGATTAATTTTTAGTAATATAACTTCTTAAATTACTAAATAAAATCTCATTTAATCACATTATAATAAGATGTCATTTTCTCTCTTATGATAATAATTTGTTCAATTTTAAGGAATTAATTAATCTGTATCGGCATACAATTAATTTACCTTTTCAATTAAGGGAATCGTCCTTTAGGTGTGACCTCAAGGATCAATCGATCACCACCGTCGCACGACAGTAATGTCAAACTCTAGCCAGCCAATCATTACCGATATGTGTGGACCAGTTGACTATATATGTAATGTATCATCCCTTCCGTATTCTTGGTATGAGATTTAAATATGTGATCAATATGATCAACAATTGTGATCGCATTATTGTCGGGGACACTTACTCCAACAGATTTGTCCTTAGGTATACTGAAAATGCTCTTCTTGACCTCATCAGCAGTGATGGGAGTGTCTAAAATGTTCCAGTGTGCTGCTGTACAGCAAGGTCCCCTGGTGACTACATGATGCTGGACTGCCACTATATCAGTGTGAGAACCTAGCAGGTTCTGATAATAATCTAGAAAAAGCCTTTTGTATAGCATCACCAGTGGTACAAACATTACCATTCATATCTTCTATCTGCATTACCTTATTCAGCATCACTCTCTTCTTGATAACTTGGTGAAAATAAGAAGTGTTGAGGTCCCCTGAAATTGACCAGTGAATTTTTGCTTTCTGAGAAAGGAAGCTATCCCTGGCCAAAGTAAGATCCTTGAGTTCATTAGCCAGGTCATACTCCTGCTGAATCAGGTCCAAATCCCCAGGAAACTCAACCAACTTTTTTTGAATTTGTTGTAGTACAGTACCAGCAATGTTAGTGCTGTTTTCAATATCAGAAAAACATTTTTTTTTTAAATTCTTGAGAATAGGTTTAAGAGCCTTCAATTTCTTCACCACATTAAACATTTTAGTCCCTCTATATGACTGCTTCCACACACCATCCACACTAGCACTGAAATGCTCAGAAGCTCCCCACATATTAAAGTACTTGAAGGATTTTTTCCCATTGAATTCAACTTTCCTGTCTACAATTGTGCATGGACAGTGATCAAACATACCCTCAGGATGGAAATGGGCCATGTACTCTCCATAATGACTCATCCATTCAGGGTTTCCCGTTGCCCTATCCAGTCTACTATAAACTCTGTTAGTAGGTGCTTGCTTGTTAGACCAGGTAAACAATGCCCCAGTAGCCTTAATATCCTCCATTTCACATAAAGAGACACATTCCTGGAAGTGTTCCATCTCTGCATCTGTAGTATTACCCCCTAATCGTTCAATTGGAGATAAAACAGTATTAAAATCTCCCACCCACAACCAAGGCATAGTGCAAGTAGAAGCTGTTTCTTTCAGAAACTTCCAAAGAATAGTTCTCTCCATCAGGTCATTAAAAGCATAAATCACAGTCAGTAGAAATTTCTTGTTATCCACTTTGGATTGAACCAACATATGGATATACTGAGAGCCATAGTTCAGAAATTGCACATCAAAACAAGTAGGGTTCCAGAGCAACCAAATCCTACCTCCTTTATGCCAAATACAGTTGGTAGATATGCTCCAGCCATCACAAATTATAGTTGCTTTATTCAGTAAATTACTAGGTTTAAGTTTAGTTTCTAATAAACCAAAAAGACCTACACCATTATTATGCATGAACCACTTAACAATCTTCTGTTTATTCAGGTCATTGAGACCCCTGACATTCCAAAATCCAATGCTATGCATGATTAACTTGATAAGGAGGGTCCTTACCCCTGTTCTCTACCCTGAGTCTAGGTGTAGCAGAACCATTCAAAGCATCCAGAAAAGTGTACTGACTGAACTTACCAGAGAGCCTTACTCCCACCATATTCTCCTGTCTACTGACCCGCATAATTTGTTTTGCAGGTGTAGCTTTTAAAGTAGGAGTGGACCTCACCATTGACAAGGGGGGGAACACTTCAGGAGTAAAGGCAGGAGGGGGCTCAGAAGTCTCAGCAGGTTGAGCTTTCTGTACAGGCCTCCAAATTTGTTTAGGCTTGGGTTTAGGTTGCTGCACTTTAGACCTCTGAATCTTAGGTTTCCTGCACTGGGACATGTCATGCCCTATCCCATTACAGCTAGAACATGAGATAGGATTCAACTCATACTCCACATTAACAACAACCACATGCCCAGACTCATCCAAAAACCTAACTTTATCAACAAGCTTCTGGTTAAAAGGCACTTCAACCATAACTCTTGCATAACTCAGACGAATCTTATCCTTAGTAGCATCATCCATAGGAATAAAATTCCCCACCAATCCAACTATCTTAGGCAAACAAGCCCCCCAAAATCTCAAGGGTATACCAGATAATCTTGCCCACACTGGAACAATATCAACTTTCTCCTTAATCAACTCAGTTTCAGGAAGCCAGGGACGGATAACCACAGGCTTATTATCGAACATGTAATACCCCGAGTTTAATAAAGCCTCCCTGTTCTCAAACTTAGTAAAACGAACAAGGAAGATTCCATTGTCTAAGAAAGAAACTATGTCTATCCCAAATTGATCCCAAATACGATACACCAAATTCTCAATAATCTCAGCAGGAGGGTTAGCACCCAAAATATAGCAAAAAACAGAGTTGTTCCAAAAGGCTACCTCTTGTTTAACATCCTCGTGTGTGAATTGCAGTAAGTCTGAGAGCTCTTCCTCCTCTGAAATAGTTTCCATGATTGGGATACTTTTTCCTTGGTGTTTCAGCATCCACCCATCATTGAGCTGTTCAGGAGCACCTTCACTTAGGTTCAGTACCGGGATTCCATTAATTTCATTAACAGACCTCGTTTTACCAGTATCAATAGATGAAGGACCCTGAAAGGTAGCATCTTTACGTTTGTTTTGAGTAGTATTTTGAATAGAAGGACGTATTATTGAGTGTTTAACAGGTGTTGTAGTTTTTGAAGAGGACATTAATGGCGAAAAACGGTTTTGTGTTGCCTTAACAGCCGTCATCCTCATAGAATTTTAGGTTAGAATTTCAGAGCTTTTTCTCTCTCATGTTTCTCTCTCTCTCTGATCATGTTGTGAACCAATATTCAAAAAGTTTCGCGCCTCCGATCACACCGATTGGGACGACGACTGTCAAAAGGCCTTCGACAGGATAAAGGAAATTCTATCCAAACCTCTTGTCCTCATGCCACCTCAACCAGGGATTCCTCTGTCCCTGTACCTGACTGTTACCAATACAGCCATGGGAGCAATGTTAGCACAAACAGTTGGCAACGAAGAGCGAGCCATCTACTACATCAGCAAAAAGTTCATTGAGTATGAGACGAGGTATACCTAACTGGAAAAGACATGCCTTGCCCTAGTATGGTCAACAAAGAAGCTGCGGCATTACATGCTCAGCTACACGGTCCACATCTACTCCAGGATGGACCCGGTCAAGTACATCTTCGAAAAACCCGTACTAAACGGAAGGCTGTCTAGATGGACACTGATGCTGTCCGAGTTTGATCTCAAGTTCGTACCCCTCAAGGTTATCAAGGGAAGAGCAGTCGCTGATTTCCTGGCAGAGAATCCCGTCAACGAGGATCCAACGACCGACACATGGTCACTTCCTGATGAAGACATCCATTGTGCCGACTCCGACGCATGGGACCTATACTTCGATGGTGCATCTAATCTGAGAGGCTTCGGGGGTAGGAATCCTTCTAATTTCATCAGAGGGAGAACATGTTCCGATCTCGGTCGAGCTAGACATCGCCGACACCAACAATGCTACGGAATATGAAGCATGTCTCATCGGCCTACAAGAAGCCATCACACTTGGCATCAAGAGATTGAGGGTCCACGGCGATTCCTCGCTCATCATCAATCAGGTGTCCGGATCATGGAAAATCCAATCTGACAGCTTAGCTCCCTACCGAGCAAGGATCAATCAAGAGACTGAGTTCTTCGACCAAGTCGACTACTTCCACTTGCTACGAGAGGAAAATCAATTTGCTGATGCCCTGGCAAAACTTGCCGCGCTCGTCAACATACCTGACGACATGACATCAATGCCCCTATGTGTCGAAAAAAAGGAGCAAGCCAGCTCACATTTGTGCCATTATCGACGACGAGGAAAGCCATGATGAACCTTGGTACCAAGCCATCCTCAATTACAAAACCAAAAACGAATTTTCTCCCAACTCTGATAAAAGAGGACAAAGAGCCATCCGTTTACTTGCATCACAATTCGTGATAAACCAAAATCAACTCTACAAAAGAACACCCCAAGGAATTCTCCTCCTTTGCATTGACCATCACAAAGCCAAGAAAGTCATGGGAGAGGTTCACGACGGAGAATGTGGCCCTCACATGAGTGCGATGATGCTTACACGGAAAATCATGCGGCTAGGTTACTACTGGACCACCATGGAAGCCGATTGCCGTAACTACGTCAAGCATTGCCACAATTGCCAAATCTTCGCCAACATACAACACATACCACCATCCCTTTTATACACCATGACGTCACCCTGGCCTTTTTGAACCTGGGGCATCGACATCATCGGGAAAGTCAACCCGATAGGCACCAAGGGGCATTGCTTCGTCCTCGTCGCCATCGACTACTTCACCAAATGGGTAGAAGCACAGTCATATGCAGTCCTGACCGCCAAACAAGTGGTCAAGTTCATTCAAAACAACATCATCTGCCGATACGGGGTACCCCATGAAATCATCAGCGATCAAGGCTCACACTTCCGGGCGGAAACTCAAGCTTTGCTGGACAAATACAAGATCAAATGGCATCGATCATCCCCCTACCGTCCCCAAACTAACGGAGCGGTGGAGGCAGCGAACAAAACTCTTGTCACCATTATCAAGAAAATGCAAGACAACTACCGCGATTGGCCGGGCAAACTCCCATTCGCACTCTGGGGATACCGAACCTCCATTCGAACGTCGACAGGCGCCACACCCTTCTACCTAGCATACGGTACGGAGGCGGTTCAACCGGTAGAATTAGAGGTCCTATCTCTACGCATCCTACTGGAGAGTCAAGTCCCTGAGGCGGAATGGACCCGTCGAAGGTACGAACAACTCACTCTTCTAGACGAACGACGACTCAACGCCTTGCACAACGTCCAGCTATACCAACGACGTATACAACAGGCATTCAACAAGAAGGTTAAACCCAGAAACATCGAGGAGGGCGACTTGATCCTCAAGTCAGTTCGAGCACCATTACCCGTTGATCCGAGGGGAAAATTCAAACCCTACTGGGCCGGGCCATACCTGGTCAAGAAAATACATTCGGGGGGCGCAGTGAGACTGAGTGGGCTTGATGGGGAGGATTTTACAAACCCGACCAACCTAGACCAACTCAAGAAATACTACCCTTGAACCATAGCAACCAACGACCTAGCTTAGTTTTACAACTAGCAACGACCTCAACCCTTTTCAAGTCAAGTTCCTCAACGTGTTCTGATTTGAAATTGCATGTTTTATCGAGTCTAAGCTGCGGCACCTTGCACGTTTCAAATGTCCTTTGATCCATCAAAGGCAACGTCCATTTGCACTAAAAACAAAAAACACCCTGAACTACGAGCATGGTTTGATTTCACCTCTTCAGGTGGATACGTAGGCAGTCCCTCTTATGCATGAGGGATACAACCACAGAACCCAATTCAAATTCACAAAACATTTCGAACTACGATCATGGTTTGATTTCACCTCTTCAGATGAATACGTAGGCAATCCTTCCTTACACAAGGAGGATACAACCATTCCAACAATCAAAAACATTACCCACAAACAAAAACATCCCAAAAAAGAGAAAGGGAAAACCATTCCCTTTCCCACCAAAATACAAAATAAGCCTTTCTCCCTTCCCACAAAATACCACTTTCCCAAGTGGAAATGTTTAGGACGATTCGAATCGAATTGCCTTCACCAAATGTATGGAAGAAACAAGCGTTCACAATTTTCGACACGGGCAATCCTCTTATTTAATTAATAATGGGAGGGATTACAATTTCAACAACAAACAAAGCTCGATGAGTCTACAACTTGTCAAAGCTAAGGTGTCAACTAAAACACCTCACATAATAAAACTAGCACAAAACACACAACAACTAGCTAGTACAACATAATAAAAACTCACAACAATAATACAACATAATAATAAAGTGGGTAATGGAAGTCTTTACTCTTCCATTCTATCCTTGCCTTTTCCCTCGGGGTACATCTTCCCCTTGCTCTTCTTGTTGGCCCGTCTAGCATGGAGTTCTTCCTCGGAACGGATCCTCAACGGATCTAAGACGGCGATGGCCTCCGATCTAGCACAAGACCCCATATTCGACCCAAGACGAGCCAATGCACGGCCCACCATATTCTTGGGGCCGGAACTCCTCCTCTTCGGTGGTCTCATCACATCGAGAGTAGCTCCATCAACATACTCCTCGAAGAAGGCACGATTGGCCTTGCCAACCTCTCGATACTTCAAATCGACAACCTCGTCCTTACGAAATTTGGATCTCTTTTCCAAAGACGGAGCTCGTGACCACTTGACATAAGCGGGAGTCACCCATGTCGTGGCAACGGGGTTTGGTACCTCCCAAAGTGGCCGAGTGGCCCACCATCTTTCGAAGAACTCCACAAGCTCGGAGTTCCGGAAAACATTCGCTTGGACAAGAGTATCTTGAGCGGGCACCTTTTGTTGACGCCCCAATTGCCTCATAGTAAGGTGACGGAAGGAGTAAGAAGAAGGATTAACCGGAGGCTCTACATACCTTAGCCTCTCCAATAGCAACACTTGAAGGATCCTCGGGGATCCGAAAGAGGGACCTTCTCCACAAGAGCCTTCCTTGTCCAATGCTTGGATAATCTCTCCAAGCACCACCCATGATGGATCTCTACCATGCTCCATTTGCTCAATCACATGGATAAGGGTCATGCTACCATGGCATCTTAGCCCCTCCTTCTTCAAGACATCAACAAAGAGGTACACATGGACAAGGCAAAAAGCAAGAGCCCTTCTCCTAGCCACCTCCGAGACATTAGCATCTAATCAGTTTGAAAAGATGTTGATAAGAGCCAACATATCCACACCATGTGGAGCAAGAAGAAAGTTGATTTGGCTTATTGATAAGCCCAACATGGAACGGAATTTCTCCTTGTAGCACAACCGAGTCGGAGGAAGCACCGGAACACAACCCGGCCACCCACCAATGGCTCCAACTTCTTCGGCAAGAGGACAAAGCTCACCTTTCGCGAAAACGAAAACAAGATGTTTCGAATCCCAAAACCGAGAACATGCTTCAAGAAATGAAGGTTGCACCTTGACTTGACGAAGCACCAACAATTGACCAACTCCCATGCAAGCGAGTTGATACTTTTCGGGAGGCGACAAATCCCGGCACCATTGCCGCAAGGCGTTCTCAAAAGCATCCATGAAATATTTTTGTGGAAGAAGAAGAGGTTTTGTAGAGATGATTTTGTGTTTCGGATGATGAAACAATGAAGCGCAAACGTCCCTATTTATACAAAATGATCAGCGTATTTTTCAGAAAAAGGGGAGAGCCGGCTTCCATCGCCAGGCTGCTCGCGCCTCTTTAAGGCTTCTCCATGATTCCCGCTGTTGACTTGTCTCTTTCAACATGTGTTTTCTCCTGACACCTCAAACCTCCCGCCAGGAAGCTCGCGCCTCTTCGAGATAATCCGGGACATTTTGTGTTTCCTCACACTCACATTTCCTTGTTTTCGCGTTTTAAGAAATCCGACACGGTTTCCATGACGCAGCTTTAAACATACGGATTTTTCTTTATTTTTTTAAGGGGGAAGGGCTAGTCGCCCCGATCCGCGATGGATCGTTTCCACGTCAGTCGAAATTCCGAAAATTTTTCGCTTTTTCGCAATTCAAAAATCAAAATCGAAGATTGATAACACGACATCAATTTTCCTCAAAAATTCAAGCACTCACAAATTCGAGTCTTGACCTTAAAAATCAAAAATCAAATATACTCGCAAAAATCCTTTTCTAAAAATTCTTTCCTGGCGGTTTGAGTTTGAATTTTCCGAGTCAATTTCAATAATTTCGATGCAATTTAATTCACGACACGAGTTAATTGCTCAAATTTTCAAATCAATTCATTTTGAATTCCGAACGTGACGAGTTGTCACGGAATTTTCAAAATTCATTTCAAAATTTCAATTTTAACTTCAAGTCATCTTGGTTAATTTTGATTTTCGATCAAATGCTTTACGTGTTTTCAATCAAATGCTTTTACGTGTTTGCGTTTATGCGTATGTGCTATCTGTTGCTTGTTTTCTACACTAACGATGCAGGAACTGGTGCAAAGCAAAAGGAGAATCAAATAGCCGACAGCGCTCCTCCGAAACACAACACAAAAAAGCCAAAAATCACAAAATAAACCACAATCCAAAAACACATATATACAAACCGCCTCACGCAAAATGTAAATATGTACAGACAAGAGTCCAAGACACAGACAAAGTACAAAAACTACTCGACGTCTCCCGTCGGACCAGTCCTGGTCTCACTAGGGGTCGCCGCCAACGTAGACACCAACACCTGCTCAGGCTCCCTCTCCGGAGAACTCTCCAGCGTCTCCTCTTCCATCACAACGCGAACCTCCTCCGCCGCAGCCAACTGAGCCCTGAGGGAGGCAATCTCCGTGTCTCGACTCCGCAGCTCGTCATCACGACGCCTCAACTCCTGGTCCCGACGAGTGATTCCCAACCCCTGGGCCTCGATCATCGACCTAGCTGCCTCCAACTCACCACGAACCCGAGCAAGCTCCGCCGGATCCGCAGTGCCCTACAAAACACAATAACAGATCCTCAAGATCTAAAAAAGTGAAATACAACACCAAACACACAAAAACAGCACACAAAACGTACCTGAGAAAGCCGAGCCTCCCTCGTAGCCAGGTCACGAGCAAGCGCCCTCCAGCGGTTAGCCATCCGCCACAAGTTCTGGTGACTAACAGTCGTCACCTGCAAAACAAAATGTCCTTCAATACAATGTAAGGCAAAGTAAAATTGGAGAAAGTGTTCAAAGTCGGGAACTCACCCTCAGAACGATCAACCTCCACTCCATGCCAGCATCGGTCACCTCGGCCGCCGCGGGCTCCGGTAAGCGCAACTGAAGCTCCTCGCCACCCGGCCCCTGAAAAGTGGTTTCCGTCGGGAAAGCTGGGGGCTGAGTCCTCATCAGCAGGTCGACTCCCTACCATTTGCATCCACATCAAAGATGACAAAACCTCCTATTAAGGGAGACAATGGAAACAAAAAAGGGAAAACATACCTCAATCGGGTACCAAGCAAGCCTCGACAACCGGAAGGTGTCGTAGTCAACGCCCCGCAGCAATAGCTCCTCACCTCCCCGACCGTGAAGGTGCTCCTCAACCTCGTCAGGTGTCGACTCTTGGAACAACACCCTAGGCGGGTCAACCGGCACGACGAAAGTCTCGGTAAAGCACTGGCGAACTAAACGCTCACCCAAGTACCAAACCGGCTCAATCGCCGTCTCCAGGTACAGACGCAGGGAGCTGCGAGGCCGCAAACGCTCCCTGATGGCAGCCGGCACACCCGTGTAGTGATCCCAAGGCCGCCCAACAAACTACACTCAAAGCAAAGCTATTCAGCTAACTGGGGGCTTCATGAGCTACCTAATCATCCTATCTCTATGTATTTCTATAAAGGAGAAGGGGAAGAGAGCGGGAACTTACATCAGCAACCCAAAGCTTGTTCACGCGACGCCTGTAGTCCTCGTAAGTCGACTTCTTCCGAGCCACCGTCCAACCCCTCACGGCAGGGTAAGCCGAAGGAACACCGTCTGAGGTCCCCGGACGCAGGGGAGTGAAGTAAGCATACAACCAAGCCTGTAATCAAACACAGAAACACAAATCAGCCAATTTCCCAAAAATTGCCAAAATCAAGATCAAAATCAAACTCAAAAAACTACCAAAAAAAAACTCGTACCTCAAAGATGAGGCCGGGACCAACTAAGGCAGGAGCACTACCCGCTCCCACTGTCTCCGGACGCACCGCCGCGTGCAAGTACCGGGTGAAACTCGCCAAAGCCGGTGTAACCCAGTCAAACCGACCTAAAGTGTCATGGTCGGTGAGGAGAGGAAGCACCTTGGTCGACAAGCGCTCACCCTTGTCACCAAAGTACGTGGCACCCAAGAAGTACCACAACCACAGCCGCGCCTCCTTCGTGTCGGCCTCAACCTCCGCCTCCGGGCTCGCCAACGGCGCCGGAGTAACACCTGCCACCCTCCCAGTGAAGTGGTCCTTCACGTACGAGCTCGCAATCAAGTACGGAGTGACGTCGGAAGGCTCCGGCAAGGCAGTACCGATCAAAGCAGTGACCGCAGAAGAGGACACTCTCTCCGGCGCCTCGGTAAACTCAATGGGCAACTCGCCACAGGGAAGGTCGGATACCATGGAAAAATCCTCTAAGGTCATGCCAACCTCCCCAAACTCCATAAGGAACGACGACGTCGTATCCCAGTACCGATCCAACATAGCGCGGATCAAACACAGGTTCGCCCTAATCGAAGACCTGTGAATGTCCCGCCAAGCGGCCACCAACGGCCCAAAAGCCGACCTCTCTATCAACGCCCTCGACCAGGCTCGGAGAACGTCGTAGAAACCCAAGCAGGTAGAAAAGCCCGAGAAAGTCCTCATAGTGCCAATCTCCTGAAATCAAAAACAGACAACGTCAAAATGCCTATTTAGGCCTGACACTTCAAAAGTGACAAAATCCAACCGGGGAACACGACTCACCATGCCCTCGTGAGCACGGTAGGAAAGGTGACGGTCCAGTCGAAGCAGCAACTGGCTGCCGTCAAAACCCTCGGCCCACTCAGGCGCCGCCCGTAAAAGCAACCCCCGCGGGGCCGTAACTCGCCTGGCTCTCCAACTCGCAACGTCAGCATCATCCTCGGCTGTCTCCACTCTCCGTCTCTTATGGCCGCGAGACTCGACGTGGTGGGTAGGGCCCAACTCAACGACCCTGTTGACATCCCGCAACGACCGTCTGGTCCCCCGAGGACGACGCTCCCTCGTAGAAACCCTCCTCCCGGAGGTACTCACCTCAGCCCCAGTCTGAGCTCTCCCAGTGCTAGCAGCCCCAACAACGGGCTCCTCACGCTCCTCGACGGCCCCTGAGGCCCCAACAGTCTGCTCAGGAGGCCTCTCCTCCTCGGTGACGTTCTCCACAACCACGGCGGGCGTGCTAACCGGGGTGCTAACCGGGCCCGTCCCAAACAACTCCTCAAGAGTCGCAGCCATGAACTCGGCCTGCCCCGAACACTCTCCTATAAACAAAAAACGTCAGCCGAAATTTCGGCATTACGACGGCATGAAATGGATAAATCCAAACAAAAACAACAACAACCTTCAATGCAAAACAAGGACAATCCCGCCCAAAATCCAATAAAAAGACATTCACAGCAAACAAACAAAAACGACTCGCCCATCTTTTCAAGCAAAAGACGAGTCAAAACCACAAAAAAAAACGGCATTTGAAGACCCCTACAGGGTCCGCCTACAAACCAAAATACATTCCCGACACAATGGGGTATTTTTTCTACGGCTCAAAAGGCAATTCATACGCTAATTCGAGCCCAAACCGGTCAAAATTCAAAAACGACCGCAAAACGGCAAACGTGATTTTATCACACCTCAAGGTGACCTACACTACCGATGAGGTCCATTTCAAGGCAAACTGACTCAATTCAAGCCCAAACAGGCGCTTATTTTGTCAGACGTAGGACCGTCGCAAAAGGAAAAAATCCAATTTTGCCCACAATATCCAACGAAGGTCCATGAATGGCGAATACGGGTTTTCCCAACTACAATGCAACCTAGTAGGACCCACTACCCAAGCAAATAAACTTGGCATTGCAAAATGAGACGGTTTCTTGCCTCACTCACGTTTTTCGAGCCTAGGGAGCGGGAACGGGGACCAAAATGCAAACTAAAAGCACCCCTATACTCCTAAACAGGTTTCTAACCTAATGCAAGCATCAATTTCACTCGAAATGGGCTCAATCGAAAACGCCCAATTCGATTTTTAGGGTAAAATTCGCCCTAATTCAATCAAAGTAAAGATCAACAAATTTGAATGGATTCAAGAGGAAATACTTACCTTGAGATGACATTGTTGATGATGGCACGAGTAGAAGCTAGCAATGGTCCTTCAAATGGCGGTTTTGCGGGTTTTTGTGTCGAAAGGAAGAAGATGAAGTGAGGTTGACATGCGGACCAACCTCGCGTCTTTTACATAAAAATAGGGAAGCCCCTTTGGTTCGCCAGGTGGCTCGCGCCTAAACCAGGCCTCCCCTTTGCTCTTTCAGCGGATTTTGGGATTTAACCCAATTTCCCGTGATAAACTTCAAGTTTTCATTCGAAGATATATAAGGTCGTCATTTTCTCAAAAACAAATAGTGAAAATTCAAATTCGCTATTTTCGAAGGCTTTAAACGACGGCACATAAACCGTCCCTCCAATCGAATAGTGAAAATTTAAATTCACTATTTTCGAAAATTTTCAAGCAAACGGCGATCAAAACCGCCAATTTCAAAACTAATGGTGAAATCAAAATTCACCATTTCCCTTCAAAATTTCAAAAAATAATAGCGAAAATTCAAAAACCGCTATTTCTCCAAATTTTAAGCGACGGCAATTAAAACCGTCATTTTCAAGATAATAGTTGGGAATTGAATTCCACTATTCTCATCAAATGTCAACGGCGGCACATAAACCGTCACTTCAATTAATAGTGAAGATTCCAAATTCGCTATTTCCACACATGTCAACGGCGGCACATAAACCGTCACTTCAATCAAAAGTGAAGATTCCAAATTCACTATTTCTTGCAAATGTCAACGGCGGCACATAAACCGTCACTTCAAACGTAATAGCAAACTTAAAATTTGCTATTTTCCTTCAAAATTCAAACGAACGGCGATCGAAACCGCCACCCCAAATTCAAAGAAGAACGGTGAATGGTAAAAATTCCAAATTCACTATTCCTTCAAGTACCAGCAGGGGGCTTCCTCGCGGAACCCGCACATTCCATAAAAACAGCGGCAGTGAAAATCCACACTCACTATTCCCACGGCGGCATCATGAGTTCGCTAATTTCAAAACAAGCCCATTCGACGCGGCTCTTCCCATAGTCCATTAACCGACCGTACCGTGGCTGGCGAGCCTTTGTCCGCAATATTTCAAGGATAGATCCCGAAGATGCCTCGGGTACATTTCCTTGTCTTGGCTGGCGAGCCTTTGTCCGCAAAGATTCGAGGACAGATCCGGAAGATGCCTCGGGTACATTTCCTTGTCTTGGCTGGCGAGCCTTTGTCCGCAAAGATTCGAGGACAGATCCCGAAGATGCCTCGGGTACATTTTCTTACCATTGGCTGGCGAGCCTTTGTCCGCAACCTTTCAAGGACAAATCCCAAAGATGCCTCGTGTACATTTCCTTGTCACGGCTAGCGAGCCTTTGTCCGCAATCTTTCAAGGACATATCCCGAAGATGCCTCGGGTACATTTCCTTATCACGGCTGGCGAGCCTTTGTCCGCAACCTTTCGAGGACAGATCCCGAAGATGCCTCGGGTACATTTCCTTACCATTGGCTGGCAAGCCTTTGTCCGCAACCTTTCAAGGACAGATCCCGAAGATGCCTCGGGTACATTTCCTTTTCACGGCTGGCGAGCCTTTGTCCGCAACATTCAAGGACACATCCCGAAGATGCCTCGGGTACATTTCTTTCCCACAGCTGGCAAGCCTTAGTCCGCAAACGCGCAAGGACATATCCGAAGATGCCTCAGGTATGACTCCTTGCTATGGCTGGCGAGCCTTTGTACGTAGTCTAATGGACTTTAAACGACCCGCACGGATAGTCGACAGACTCTAAACTGTTCCCGACGATAGGTCCTTGACTCGTACCCTCGAGTCGCCTTGGCGTCGCCCTTCCCGACGGCAGGTCCTTTGTCCGAATCCTTTTGAGCCGCCTCGACGTCGCTTGGGTCTCCAGGTTGTAATCTTCGATTGACCTGGGGGCTCTACTTTGACTTTCGCCCTGTCCAAGCCTCAGTCAAAGTGGGGGCTCTGTAGATACCCGGTATCAGCTGAGACTCCAACAAACACCCGATGATTATCGGACTACAACATGTTTTGGAATCGCGGCGTTTGATCGACAGTTTGTGTACAACTTTACGTCGGAAAACCTAAAACGATTTCGAAAATAAAACATTTCAAAAATACATGTAGTGTTTAATGCACGACGACGGGGTCGCAATGACACTAACTAAAGTCAAAACCGACACCGGACCAAAAACCGACTCAAAAATTCAAATCCCGACTCCAACAACGAGTCAAACCGAGTCAACCACCAAAAACAAAACATTTCAAACCTTCTACCTTAAGTTTTCCCGGATTCATGAATGGTCAAGTACCAAACATGTGACTAAAAAACCTAGGATAGAACAAATCATGATTGCGTTTGTTGTGAAAGCGACAACACACCTCGAAGACACGCGACGTGGCTCGCGCCTCTTTGAGCAGCCCAGGTGGCCACGTCGCTCAAAATTCACACAACCACTCATTCTCCTATAAATACCCCTCAAATGCCACCCATTTGAGAGTAACGCGAGAGTCTGCCCCCTCCTTCTCCCTTAAACTTCTAGATCCGACTTCCTAAGTCACAAAATCGACACGTGTTTACGACCTACCGATCGTAAACACAAGCCTTACACATTTTGTTTGGTACCGTCGCCGTGCATTCGACCGACCCATTCGACCAACTCAACTCATCAATCAACATGTTTTAATTAACATATTTTCAACTCATTTTCAAAACAAAATCCTTTTTTAAGGCACTCTTTTTAAACTTCTTAATCGTGAGTAGTTGCTACGAGAAAACTTGTCTCTAAGTCGTCTACGTCGCAAAATATCAATACACGTAAGTTTGAGGGTGTAAACAACTCACTTTATTTCATGTATTTACTGTTTTTATAAGTCTATAAGCATGAACAATGCGTAACACGATTCAAACATAGGTTAGACGAGCCAAAACCGAGTTTTGGCCTGGGACAGGAGCTCCTTGCTATGCAGGGAAGCTCGCGCCTCATATAGGTGTCCAGGTCAGACTCATCCGTGTTTGTTCTCGTCTTTCCTCTTTATTTCATCTTCATATTTGTAATCGGTTTTTACCATTTCAAACGTTCCAAATCATTTTTATGACAAACTTTTTAACCATAAATCATAATCACCCTTGGTTCCATATACCATGACGGTTAAATCCGTGACTCGGTGATGTTAATTGGTTAATTACATTTTAAAGGAATCTCTATTCTTTTATTTACCATTTTAATTCATTTTTATGATAAACATGTTTTGACCATTACAAAAATCATCGTTGGTTCTTTATACCATGACGGTTTATTCTGTGACTCGATGATATTATTTGGTTAATTACATTTTAATGGGGATTTTAACTCCCTTTTATTTTATTTACCATTTTTCTCATTTGTTTACATTTGTAAATATATTAGTCATAATTCATAGTCATCCTTGGTTCTTTATACCATGTCGGTTTAATCCGAGTACGGTGATTAACTTGACTAATTACAAATAATCGAACTTAACATAATTAGTTCAAATCAAATATTTTCCTTTTACACATTTTGCTATGCTTTTCAAACATGCAAATCCGACAACGAATATTACTAATATAATAGTAATTATTCCGACGCATGCAAACAATACTTTCAAATTATTTAATCACAAATACGGTTTTAAACAACCTTTTCAAAAACCAGGAGACGCCCTCTTGGGTCGGCTCATGGCTCGCGCCCCAAGTAGCCGCCTGTTTTAACACTTTAAAACCAGGGCAGAGCCCCTTCCATCGCCAATAGGCTCGCGCCCCTATGGGGCTGCCTGACATTGCTCTGTCTCGTTTTTAGCATTTGTCTAGGACGATCCCGATTACGGTTAATCCGAATACATGACGGATCAGATTGACAAGCTTACGTTTTTACACTTTGTCATTTGACACCCTTTTTCAATAAATGGATCGTGTTAAGCATCATAACCCGAATTTGGTAAATGGATGTTTAATTTCCGTTTTCACATGTTAGGTTAAACTTTTGGATGTGCATTCATGCATTTACACCGTTTTATCAACTATTGCACTTAAACAACCACGATCGATCAGTAGAGGCCGCTAACGCGGGCGGGATTGGGTGTCCGATTAAAGGGCTTCCCAATACGTACCCTCACCCCTTACTCAGAACCATTGGATAGTGGATGGCCTTATCCAGGGCGTACGAGAGTCATTTTAGGCATAGAATGCTAAAAGGGGGACGAGTCCTTATCTTTAGTACCTATGTCGAACACTGCTTTGTGCTTCGTTTGACCGAGGTATAAAGTGGATTCGAACGGGTTCCAAGCATCCCACAAATGCTTGGTGGCGACTCCGAACATCTCTAATCGTTTCGAGACCTTTACCGAGACGAAACCGACCGATCTAAAGCGATCCGGTCGAAAGCATTTTTACGCCGCCGGGCGTGGCTTTCAAAAGACCGCTGCATGTCCACAGATTGGCCTGGCGTGCAGGTGGCCCGTCACCGCAGATCGGTAGGCGGCCCAAATCCGCAGACCGAGACGTGGCCCATGTCCACACAAACCAATATCAGAAGAACCCTTCAGATAACGAAGAATCCATTTAACAGCTCCCCAATGTTCTTTGCCTGGACTGTGTATAAATCTGCAAACCACAATAACAACATAAGCCAAATAAGGCCGAGTAAACACCATGGCATACATAAGACTCCCAACGGCATTTGAATATGGGACATGTGACATTCGCCTTTTGTTATGATCCGTCTTTGGACACTGTTCAGATAACAACTTAAAGTGAGTAGCAAGATGAGAATTGACAGGTTTACTCTCTTGCATATTGAATCTGTCGAGCATTTACAGAAATGCATCTCTTCTGTGATAGTATTAAAGTGAGCAGCAAGAGGAGAATTAACTTTCACCCCCATTGATGATTATATGGTGAATAATGTTAATAATTTTAATGTCTTTAACTCTTCTTATGAACCACGTCACTATTTTTCAACACAACTTTCACGCTCGTTATGGCAACCTATACGACACCATGTGAATTCTAGTAATGGTTGTGAGGTAGAGGTTATGATGATTGAATGTGATTATGGATTGATTGAGGCAAATTGTTTACTTGAAGAGAAAGTTGTGGAGCAATTACATTTGAATGAGTTGGAGTGTGTATCATTTAAGGTTGATCATGAGTCATTGGGAAGAGAGTATGTCGAGAGAATGATTCTTGAGTTAGAAAGGAAAAATGATGGTAAATATCGTGAGGAATTTGAGATTATTGATAAGCCTTATGATGAAGTGTTTATAGGCTTGACTTATGATGCGGTCGTTTCTGTACCAAAAATAAATACTAAAATATACTAACGGAAGCTAGTGATAAGTAGGGTCGATCTCCACAGGGAGGCAAGATATCTATCTGAAAGTCCGTCTATCTAGGTCACAAATGGGTGGTTTTGAATTGATTTTCTAAACTACTGAAGATTAAAGGCAAGAGAAGTAAAGCAAGAGTAATAAAGCAAGAAAATGAGATCAAAGTGATCAGATAAAAGAGAGTATGTCAGGATTTCGGTTCACCATGGCAGTCTATCGACTCAATCGTAAATAGCCTAGACAATCTACAGTGAAAAGGACAAGAGAAGGTCCTTTCGGTCCGCTATCCACCCTAGACAACTACTAACTTAACTTTCACCCTCATTAGATAGTCTACTGTTCATAGCAGGTCTGTTCTTCCCAATCTTTCGATCCAGGGGCGAAGTTAACCGAATTAATGTTATTTAGAAGCGTGCACTCAACTAAATAGCTGTTACAGTTATATTGCTATGGGGACAGATTCTCAGCAGCAAGTTATCTAGTCTATTTACTACATCGTCACAATTCTACCATGGATCCCCTAATCCTAACATAGAGAAATTAGCTGCTCATGTTCTTAGGGCAGTCAATAATAACAACAAAGAGCATGCTAATAAGAGACATAATAAAGAGATGATAATT
Organism: Silene latifolia; assembly: GCF_048544455.1. Lineage (NCBI taxonomy): Eukaryota > Viridiplantae > Streptophyta > Magnoliopsida > Caryophyllales > Caryophyllaceae > Silene > Silene latifolia. Next base: position 85,581,520 of record NC_133529.1, read on the forward strand.
AACCATAAACAAGGATAAAGGAATAATTAATGAAAGCAAATAAAGTTTAGATTAAAGAGGGAAGAATGATTACAATCCAAATCCGAGAGAGAAGAGGCAGAAAAGTTTTAGCAGTCAAAAGAGAGCAAGAAGGTAATTAAGCAGAGTTTTGGAAGTGTCCAAGTCTGTTTATTAACCTAATCCCGACTCCCATATATAGGGGAGCGAAAATTAACTAAAATAAACCTATCACGGATTAAGATGACCCGTGTAATCTAACAAATCACTCGATCGAGTACTTTCAGACTACTCGATCGAGGTCTTCTCCTGTAAATATACTCGATCGAACACTTCAGGCTCTCGATCGAGTAACTCCATAAAAGCTCATTTCGATCGAGCAGAAAGAACTACTCGATCGACCTTCTGTTCCTGCCAAACCACTTGATCGACTTCCAAAACACCTCGACCGAGTGGAATTCCAATGCATCAGCCTCAAACTCGTCTTGGCAGCTTCTTTTGACCACCCTTCACGCACTCCGAGGTACAACTCTTGCACCAAAATCTCCGTCTCCTTACAATGCATGCTAAATGGGACGAATAAGGGTCGATTCCGCTACTCTCGGGTCCATTTCTGAAATTAAGACAAAACAAACCAAAGTAGCCAATTCGGGGCATTTTGCAATACAAAGCGATACAAAAAGGCATAAAAATGCGTGCAATAAGAGGCTAAAAAGTCTATATAAATTGCACGTATCAAATCTCCCCAAACCGAACCTTTACACGTCCTCGAGTAAACTAAGTGCAAACTAATGGAACGGATATGAAAACTCAGAGCTAGCTATAACTTGTCCACTTAAACCATTTAATGCAATCAAAATTAACAGCTATAGCTACAGCAGTCGATACACAAACGAGTTGTATGATGTCTATAAATAAGCTGACCTATCGACCTTGCGAGACCATAAAAATCGGACTCTCACGGGTCAGTCTCCTATCATGAAGCATAGGGTGAAATTATATGTGTAAGAGAGAAGGAAAAAATAGTCACTCACCTAAACTACGACCTACATAACATGCATGCAACAAAAATGATAGACGATTCAAGTACTATACATACATTCCAACCAACAATGTCCGTCACAGCCGAGGGCTTACAAAAGATATGGGAGAGTGAGGTTACAGGGAAGAAAAGGCAAAACAGATTATGGAAATGTGAAGGTAAAGCGTCAAGCTAGAACCTAAACAGGACCATTCACGACCATCTAATTCTCAGCTGTCTAGAAAATAAAGGACAAGTGCCCTTCATTGGCACACAACTCACTACCCAAAACACTATCTCCTCAAAAAGATATAAATAAGAGTGGAGGGGTAGACCGTCACAAACTTCCCTTTTTTAACACGGTCTAATTTCTATTCAAAACAACTAACTCTTTTTTTTTTCTTTTCTTTCTTTTTCTTCTTCTGTTCACATTTTTCATCTTTTTTTTCATTTCTTTTCCTTTTTTTTTTTGTATTTTTCATCCTTCTCCATGCTTTTCTCATTTTCCTGCCCACGTTTCTTTCTTTTTCTACTAACTCCATATAAATAAGAATAAACAAACTAGCAGCAATAAAAATATACCACAAAAATTACACTAAACTAGCTTGGCAGGCAGGCTTAATTTGGGTGTAGCTAATGGGTCAAAAGGCTATTGTGGCTAATGCGGAGCTAAATTGGTGAAAATGAAAGAAAGGGGGAAATTGTAAGCACCTCCCTACATGTGACACCGACCACAAACCCGAATGTATGCAAGTCACAAGCAATCGAATTTCATAAACGTGCAAAAGTGATGAACATGTTGTGCAAGGAGTACTACTCTCAATTCCTACATGAACCGGTCATGAATGACACCAGTTATATGGCTCTAAAACTCAGAAATTGTAAAGTAGGTTGCCAATTTATCAGGTCAAGTCTACACAGTCAGCTATATTTTCAACATTAACTCGTAGATATACGCATGACTAAACTAATAACTGTCAATTAGATGCAAGGCCTAAGTGATAGGACAAGTTAAAGTGCCTTTTCATCATGGAAATCTACAGTTCCGACTCAACCTATGTGCAAAATGAAACGTGATTATTTTTGAATATTTTTGAAATTTTCTAATTTTTTTTTAATTTTGATGATTTTTTGAAATAAATAAATACAAATGCAAACAGAAAAGTAAACGTGAATGCAAAATCAATGCAAAATGCAGACTCAAAGGATGCATTACCCTCCCCAAACCAAAACGGACAACGCCCTCGTTGTCCTCCAGCATACACCAGCAGATATATAAAGGGAAAGGGATATACAACAAATAAATGAATGAAATACAATAAATATAAAAAGGAGACAAAAATAGATAAACGAGCAAAAGTACATACAAAATGACGAACTTCCCCAAACCAGCCAGAAAACTGGGGAAGTGAGTAGACCAGCAGGTACTCGTCGTCCTCCTCCTCTACCACCACGAAGTCAGGATCCCGCTCTTGCTCCCTCCTCCTCCCCTCCTCCCCTCGTACTCTCCCCCCCTCCTCGGCGGTGTCTACCTCGCTGGCTGGCTTAGGGTACCCCTCCGCCGGGTACCGGTAGAAATATGGGTGTGGCCAGCCCACAGGAACAGGGCATCCTCGTCTCATGTGATACTCGTATAGAGGGAACAAGGTAAGTGCAATATCCCGCTCCATACGAGCTTGCCTGGTAAGAAGCTCGAAAAGCAAACCGTCACGGCGCCCTTGGTCAATGACCTCGGATGCCTCAAAAGGTGGAGGAGGAACAAAATTAGCCGGGTAGACCGGCTGTGTAGGAGTAGGAGTGGGAATAGGGATCGGTTGAGGCGTGGGCGTCGAAGACTGCCCAGCCTCAGTGGTCTGTGTGGATCCCTGTCCAGTCTCAGGTCTCTTCCGCTTCTTAGCAGCGGAAGTAGTGGTAGGTGGAGCGAGTGGAAGGTGGTAGAAGGGCAAAGGTTAAGGTATCCTACCCCTAACAGTAGGTAAAGAGACAAGACGGGGTAGGGTGGTGCAAGGTAAGGTCTCGGACAAGGAACCACAAATCTTCTAAGTCTGCTGGTCAAAAGCTAGCCAAAACATATACAACATGGCAGGAATATCAAGGTACCTATCAGTATCAACATGTTCCAGGTCACGAGGGAAGACAGGGAATATAGAACGGGCAAGAAAGGTAGCTATGCCACCGCAGACAATGGTGCCCGACTTCTTCTTCCCAACAGTGTTAAAATACTGAGCAGTCAAATAAGCAATGTTAAGAACAAAGGGGCCCTCGCTATCGATGTTCAGATAGCCCCCAAGAATAGACAACTCGACATTGTTAATGTTGTTGGGCTCTTTACGGCCGAAAATCGTCCCACCAATGAGACGCAAAAAGTAACGGGCTGGGGGGAGGTGGACATGAGCGAGTCTGCGCTCCTCAAAGGCTGTCTGTGCTAAAGTCCTCCAAAGAATATGCAGGACCTTCCTAGGAGGGTCCGACTCACCGTGGCAGGAAAGTCCTAAACTACTACCAAACTCATCTAGGGTCCAAGTCGTAGTCCGGTTAAACAACCGGAAAAGACACACCAGCTACCCTGGTCAGTGGCGTAGGCAGCTGCAGAAAAAGTGAAGGAGCTGAAAAACTCGAGGGTCAGCTCCTTATAGGTCGTGGCACTCATGGTAATCAGTCCAGACATCCCCGTCCCGTTCAAAATCTAAATTACAGGCTCGTAAATTCCTAACTTCTCAAGTGATTTCCGACACAAAATTTTAGTCGAAGCAAAGTCACAGCTCTCTAAGTTAAAGAAACGGGTACGATGAATATCATTAACGAAACGTACTTCTGGGTAGTCAGGATGCTGGTTGATGCGTGTCCAATATATAATGTTTTGCACCTCATTTCACACGCATTTCAGAGCTCAATTAGTAGTTTATTCTACTATTTTTTCCTATTTCCGTCTACTTTCGTGTTTTTGTGTAATAATGCAGAAATGTGAAGAATCCAGCGGAAATCGAGCCAAATCCATCCCTAAGTAATTAGCATTGCATTTGACATGGAGTAGTGACTCGAGAGATGAACTTGGTGTGCATTTCAAGGCCTGAAACATGTATTTGCGAGAGTTTTACAAGCGGATTGCCAGCTACAGTGGTCTATAGACTGACCTACATGGTCTATAGACCGTCAGAATGCTTCTCGACATTGCAGGCTGCTTCAGATGGCTATATCTCGAGTTCTAAAGCAGATGATCGAATGATTCCATTTTGAGGTGAAAGCTTATCCTCTTAGCTTTCCAACGCCGCGTAGAACGCATGATTTGACAAAGTAACGAAGAAATGGCAGCTGTTTTAAGATCGGTGCGCGCTGCAGGAATCGTCAGAATGCAATTCTGTACAGCGCTCTTGGTTGATCGACTGGTCCAAGTGGTCGATCGACCACTCCACGAGTCTGACGAGAATTTAAAGACGAGAATTAGAAATCCCATTGTATATTAGGTTTAGAAATAAGTGTTACGTTATATTCCTATATAGCGTAACCTGATGTATTCAGTTTGGGATTCAGTTTTGATTATCAAATTTTAGGGTTCATTCATTAGCTTAATTTCCGTCAATAAAAGTTACTTTCGCTTTCGGTTTTGATCCTTTCTCTGTAATTCCATTCGGTATTTTTCTGTCCTTATATTCAAGTTCATAGTTCTATTTCGTTCGTAGTATAGAATTGCTAGAATAGTTACCCGAAAGCCAATTTATCGTCTCATGTTAATTGTTTGTTTAGCTATTTTAATCATGAATTCTATTGTTTTATTAGTAAATTTCGTTGTTGTTATTATTTCCAGTATGAGTAGCTAAATACCTTGTGCTAGGATGTAGGGGACGTATAGCGTAGATGGCGTAGAATTCGGCGACCTGAATTAGGGCATTGGTCGATCTGTTGGGAAATGTGTCCTCAACAATAGTGCGATCACATGATTTAAATATCATTATTAAATCTCGTATAAAGAATACGTAAGGGATGATTCAATTATATAGTCGACTGATCAACATTAATCGTTAACGATTGGCTTGCTAGAGTTTGACGTTACTGTCGTGGGACGGTGGTGGTCAGTTGATCCCTTAAGGTCACACCTAAAGGATGATGCCCTTATCTATAAAGTTGATTAATTGTATGACGATGCAAGTTGATCAATTCCTTAAAATTGAACAATTCGATTTGTGAGAGATAATAAATATCTTATTGTAATGGGATTAAATAAGATTTATTTTAGTAATAAAATGCTTTGTTACTAAAATTATTTATTGTTTGAGAAACAATAGAGATAGGAATGAATGGTTAATTATAATTACAAGATATTGTGAATTATAATTACATGACCCATTTTATTTATGTGATCAAGTATCACTAGTCAAATTATTGGATGTAATTTAATTAATTCATAAAATGATATTTATGTGATAAATATGCATTAAAATTAATTAATAACATGTAGCATACTACATGTGACATATTGTGTGACAAATGACAAATGACAAATTGACAAATGTGACATATTGTGTGACAAATTAATAACATGTAGCATACTAAATATTGTGGGTGGTAGGCTTTAGTGGGTGATTATTTTATGTGATAAGAATAATTTAATAAAACCTACTCTACCTATTCTTACACACCTATAATATTGAGAAGAGCAAAAGAAAAGAAATGATGCCATTTTGGCACTACCAAAACCGTGACACTCCCTTTGTGTGGAGGGGTTGTTGGTTATTATTTTCACTCTTACACATTCATATGATGATAATTCATTCACATGCTTTTTCTCTCTTCTCATTCATTTTCTCTAAAAACTTGAGAAACTTTGATCCAAATTGTTCAAAGAAATTACTAAAATTATTAATGTAATATATGAGTGTTAGTAATCAATTTTAAAGTAAACTACTAAACTAATATCTAGCTAATATTATTTAGTGGGGATAAGGGATAGTCTTGGGTGCAATCAAGAGGAGAATCTCTACTTTGGGATTTTGAATGTTCATCCAATATTGGAAAGCTCAAGAACTAACAAAAAGGAGATCTTGTTGGTGCCTATTTGACCAAAATTTAATTGGTGAGAAATTGATTTTCTTATCTTATCTATTTTAGTTTGCATGCATAACATTTGCAATTAATTTTATGACTAAATTAATTAGAACATATATGAATATGTTGAGTAATGAGATATGGATTTCCAACAAGCGGTATCAAGAGTTTTGGTTGTTTGCATGCAAATCGGTTATAGTTTTTCCGAGTTATACGATTAACATATAAAACTTGTAAATTTGTGTTATTATGATATATCACGAAAATAATTTATTCATGTTAAAGTTTCTGATCCTAAAATGTATTTAGGATATTTTGGTTAATTTATGGATTTTTATTGTTCATTTTATAAAATATTGGCATTAAAATGTGATTTTTATGATAAAAATGTCATTTTTGGACGAAAATTAGCTAAACTTCGATTGTTTCAGTGATTTTTGGATATGTTTTCACATATATTATTTTTAGATGATCTGGAAATTTTCAGAATTTTTGGAGTTTTTATGCTCGAAATATGGATTTTTCATGTTAAAAATCGGATTTAGATGAAAAATAGGTTAATATGAGATAAATTTCGAATCTGATCATAGAAATTTAGTATGTTGTCACATGCAATTTTACAAGATGTGTGTAAAATAATAGGCTATAATGAAGTCTTCATGCATGATTTATGGATTTTTGATGAAAAATAGCATAAATAGTGACTTAATTAGTGAAAAATTGCTAAAACATACTTCATGACTAAGGAAAAATGTCACATGTTGCATTTTATTATCTTTTTCAGATCTAAAATTGAAAAGTTGATGGATATAATTTTTCTCATGTTTTTATGATTATTATTGATAAATCCGATAAACCGCAACATAGTTTTTCCGATAATTTTACGAAATTTAACCTAAGTTTTTGAACATTATGAGTGTCATGGTATTTTTCCAGAATGTTCATGAGTTTAAATTTCAAATTTTGAATTTATTTGAAATTTTTGTGAATTATTTGAAGTTTATAGCATTTTTATTGTAATTTTGGGTCCATTAATGAACAATTTTAAGAAATATGAGTTAATTATAGTCAAATAGTTAGTGGAGACTAATTTTGAGTCCTAAGAGGTTAGGGTAATTAACTTGTGCATAAATATGAATTTATGTAATTTATTGTGATTTTATAAGGTTGAATCACGCAAATCCGTAAAAACCGTTTAATATACGATATTGGCTCCTTAAAGGCGATTTAGCATAAAGTTGGGCATGTTCATACATATTATAATGCTGCATTTTATTTATGATTGTCATAATTTTATTTTATGTAATTTTGAATTATGTAATTTTTACTTAGTATGGCCTTAGTTTTTAATTGGTATTACCCGAAATGCATGGGAATATCGATTCGGTTGTAATTTATTGTGATCTCGTATCACCGTTTTGTAATTTAATAGATTTATTTTATTTTAATTACAAATGTATAATAGGATATTATGTAATTTATTTATTCCGGAGTTCCATAAAGGCGGATTCATTCAAAAGGGCGATACGTAAAGACGGTGTTACCTCGAGATGCGTGCCACAACCGAAGTTCAAGGGACCAATGGAGTTGGTTTCCGAATATGTAATAGTTAATTAGATTTTCTATTTTAGGAAGGCCATACTAGGATTTATTTTTATGCTTTTGCATTTTATTTATATGTCGCATGCATCGCTAAATCGCCATAACTAAAACATGCATTTTCATTTTAATCGAGTTTATCGACCGTGTCAATTACAATTATCGTAGTTCACCGCTTTAGTTCACTTAAAACGTGATAGATAATAAATTGACATGACCTCTCGCTAAAATAATCAATTGAGACTTAGCCTTACCAAAAATTAGAAACCATGAAGTACCAGTTTCGCAAGGGAGTTGAGCCGGCTTTACCGTAAGACAAACCTTGTTAAGTTGGTGAAGTGGGTGATAAATGTCTATCCACCGAATTCATGTTGATGAGGGTTTCATCGGCTATCCCGTGCCCAAGTTAATGTGGGTTTGGGTCATGGACACATTTATTCGAAATTTGGATTGAGCTCAACGGAAGTATTCGTGACCGTAGTCTCATGTGTTCCGGGCTATAGATAAATATTAGAGTAATTTTATCGACCGAGAATTCTAAAAGTAGAATCGATTAAAGAGTTAGTCCACCGAGTTATATTGATAAGGGTTCCATCGGCTATCCCGTGCCCAAGTTAATATGAATTTGGATCTCGGAATCATTTATCATAGTTGGGTAGAGGTCACTATGTAAATGCTTTACTTGTTATTTACAAGTATTAATAAAACGATAAATGTTAAGTTTTCCACTATTCCGTTATCACATTGTTCTATTTCTTTACCACAATTTATATACGATATCATTTCGATTTTCGATTCGAATCTCCATTAAAACATCGTAACTAAAGACAAAATTTGAATTTTCTTCTAAAGACCTCGAATTATCCATTGGAAGGATCTCTTGTAAAGAGTATAGATAAAAGTTATTCATTATCAAACAGGTTTTTGATTCTTGATTATCACATCTACTTACAATGGATTGTTTTTCATATACTTAATTGAATTAAGTACCTTGAAGCGATAAATTGTTTTGGTAATTAGATTTGTCAGAATTCGTAATTGACCAAAATAACGCAACCACTTCAATGAAAGTTTTAAGACTAAAACGAACAAATGAAGAGTAATCTTCATGAATTCAATTTTGCTTCTCAAAGCAAAGACTCATTGAAATGAGTGGGGGCATTCTCTTAAACCGTTAAGATGAGGACGAGGTTCAAGAAGTAAAGATTATAATGGAATTGATACAAGGTAATGTTAAAAGTAAAGTTGTTGAGAATAACGATACTAAACCTATCAATCCCGATCGATAAAGTTTCCATTGTCTTAAATGTTGGACACTAGAAAGGAAACTACCCCAAATTATTGAAGAATCAACAAGTTAGTTGTGAGACATCTAATGGGATCTTCTTCTTTAAATGTTTATTTGATTGACATAAATCTTGCTAGAACTACTTCGTCAATATTAGAAACCAGTGGAGGTTTTCATCATTGTATGCGATACATAGAATGATTAGAATATGACAACTAGCAACAATGATATCGAGAGATAGAGTCATTGTGTAATCAATCTAGTTTTGGGTTTATAGTTGTACTTAATTATGACTATTAAGTGCATAAACTCTAAATAAGAATATAAACTTGTTAAGATACAAAAGAGGTTTCACTTTTGTGACCCTATACACCATAATTTGATGTATCGCTAGCCCATTATCAAGGTGATTATATTCTAAACCAAACTAGAATGATATATCATGAAGATGATGCAAGACTCAAATTGGTAACCTAAGATCAAACCTAAGATTCTGGAATGATAAACGCAAAGAGTTATCGAGTACTCTTGAAACCCTTAGATTCTTAATGGTATATGCGTATCTTGTATTCAAAGCAAGATGTCTCGTGCCTTTTGGTTGAAAAGGAGATCGACGTTGTAAATCATTGATCCAAAATAGGTTGATCATTTTCTTTTACCAACGATTTAGGTTGACACTAATGTGTTCACTTAATAAGGTAAATAGAGAAATCTTTGAAGAAGTTCAGAAGTTCAAAGAAGCACGATTTAGTCGTGATGGGATAATCAAAGTGAAGACTTTGATATAAGCCAAAGGAAATGTGATATAGTATCACAAGTTAATCTCTCTTAGCACACATTATGGAATAATGTGTGTGATTGGATAAGAATTCAAACGCTATTCGATATGGTTTGGACTTCAATCAAGTTACTTTGAGTTACTTGATCCTTTTGGGGATTTTATCATTTTGTCTAAATTATTTTTCCACTAAATCTAAATTGAATCATATGAGATATGAAATGGTAGAGTACCATATTTGTAAGTTTTCACGAGAAACAAATGCTCATTTTTCCCTTTCAATTATCACGAGTACGATGGGTTTGCGGCTCGTGAAGCTGTCTTTCTAAAATACAAGTTTATTTCTAGAAGACAGAGTGGGAGAAATTATTCAAGAGCCACAAAGAATTCCACAAAGAATGTTATGTCGCAAGAAACTGGTCTTTCTTGGCTACATAAGACGTTTTGTGTAAGATGTTGTTTCTTTAAAACCTAGGAGGTTAAATTCGTCACTTGTTGAAAATGATGAATTCATGCTACTTTTAATAAAGTAAAGAGCTTATAACTTACACAAGAAATCGTTTGATTCAAGTTGATTACTTCTAGAAAGTAATGAACATATGACTTACATGAAAATGTTTAAAGTCACAACTCAATACAAGGCTTAGAGCCATGAAAATCCGAAATAAAAAGGCTTGATTAGTGACAAAGGGTTTTGCACTAATAAAGAGAGATTTCAAAGCAAGATTGGTGGCAAAGAGTTTTGCACTGGTTGAAATGCTTAAGTCTATTTGGATCTTCTTAGGGATTGTGTTTCATTATTATGAAATACATAGAGAGTGAATCTAAAAACCGACTTCTTCATTTAGAAGAAATGTATTCAATACATGTCTTGAATTTTGTAGATTCTTGCAATCCTAAGATAATGTGAAACTTAAGAGAGGGTCTTAAGTAGGACATCAGTGAGTTGGAATCAATGTTTTGATCATGTTATAAAACTTTTCTCGATAAGTCGAGAAGTTGTGTTTATACATGGAGTTTAGTGGGAGTTACGGAAATTTTAATTAGTCTTATATGTGGAAGACATATTGATCATTACGAATGATTTAAGACTTTTGGAGTAATATATTACATCTTTAATATCTAGATATATGTAGATAAATCCACATGATATTAGCGTCAATAAGAAGTCTTATGTTGATAAGATTCATGACTAGTTCAATTAAATTGAACATATTTGATTGATTTCATTTGCTTCCGCTGCCGAATCAACTAAATAGGAAATGATGTATAACACTTCATATACTTTGAGTATGATGAATTGTTTCAAAATCGAATTCAAGTGATCTTTATCAAGTAAGCCATAAAGATTACCCTTAAGTGCTTGCAGAAGCATTAAGGAAGTAAAGCAAAGTGTTTATGATGCAATTTTGTGTAAGGGTGTTACACAAATGACAACTGACAATTGAGATTGCGCATGGTTTTCGACAAAACCATAATCTAAATACATCAGGATGGTTAAGATACCATTGTGGCTATGTTATTTAAGAAATAGATTTTCTAGAATCGTTCTAGGCAATAAAGAACAATGAGAGATATTTATAACGGAAATTGAGTACACTTGCAATCATGAGATGTGCAAGAGGATGAGTCCTTTGCTTTGTGAAAACAGTGGGAGCTATTCTTAGGCTAGAGGGCCTATGTCTTGATTGGATCTCGACACGTACTCAGAAAGTTTTGTAATGCAATTGTATACATTACAAAGGAAAACGAGTATGTAGTAAGGTTGAGTAAGGTACAAGAAGTTGATAAAACCTACTAACCAAAGCCTTCTCATAGGCTAAACATAATGAGTCATATCATTTCAATTGAATTAAAATAAACAACTACATGCAAGATCAAATTAGATTATAGAACATGAAATAGTAATCAGGTATTGACTATTCATATGTGATAATCGCATTTGTCGTTCGAGTTTTACTTTAAAACTCTTCTATTATACTTTGTTACATCCAAACGGGTTGTAGAGACAACATTGAACCCCGTTAAAGTGAACACGGATTAGCATTGTATTCGCCCATATTCACTTGTATGAGGTGACGTCTCGAAGTGACTAGAGTGTGATGCGATTGATGGCAAGTTCAAGTGCCATGACTAGTCGATCACATAGGCAGACTGTTAAGAACACTTTGTCGGGCAGTGACCGCTTATAGAGTTCTGGCAAATTTATATAGCCTGGTCGTGGCGAGAGCTACTATAGTATTCTAATGAGTCGATTCTTTTGACTAAAGATTATTCGCCTAAGATGGCACGATTTGATTAACTTTGATTTGTGTTACTACGACCTTCGTAAATGGGATCAAATGGGCATATTTTGGGTTATGATGGCTGTGGCTAGTCGAAGGGAATAAGTGCGATAGGAATTGTCCACCCCTTTGTCAGGGTTAAAACAATATCTCAGGGCCACTCGAGGAGTAATGAACTGGAAATGCGTGGCCACGCTTGGAAGGTATCTATGATAGATAAATCCGGTCAATCAGTTATTCTCCAGATCTAGGAAACCACTCTCGATATGATCACTTGCAGGTACGACCCGAAAGACACCTTGCATTGAGTGGGAGATAATAATAGGACAAGAGAATTGGTGACGCACACTTGTCGAGGACAAGTGCGAGATTGTTGGGAAATGTGTCCTCAACAATAGTGCGATCACATGATTTAAATATCATTATTAAATCTCATATAAAGAATACGTAAGGGATGATTCAATTATATAGTCGACTGATCAACATTAATCGGTAACGATTGGCTTGCTAGAGTTTGACGTTCTTGTCGTGGGACGGTGGTGGTCGATTGATCCCTTAAGGTCACACCTAAAGGATGATGCCCTTATCTATAAAGTTGATTAATTGTATGACGATGCAAGTTGATCAATTCCTTAAAATTGAACAATTCGATTTGTGAGAGAGAATAAATATCTTATTGTAATGGGATTAAATAAGATTTATTTTAGTAATAAAATGCTTTGTTACTAAAATTATTTATTGTTTGAGAAACAATAGAGATAGGAATGAATGGTTAATTATAATTACAAGATATTGTGAATTATAATTACATGACCCATTTTATTTATGTGATCAAGTATCACTAGTCAAATTATTGGATGTAATTTAATTAATTCATAAAATGATATTTATGTGATAAATATGCATTAAAATTAATTAATAACATGTAGCATACTACATGTGACATATTGTGTGACAAATGACAAATTGACAAAAATAAAATGGTAGTCCATTTTATAGAAGTGGACTAAATATTGTGGGTGGTAGGCTTTAGTGGGTGATTATTTTATGTGATAAGAATAATTTAATAAAACCTACTCTACCTATTCTTACACACCTATAATATTGAGAAGAGCAAAAGGAAAAGAAATGATGCCATTTTGGCACTACCAAAACCGTGACACTCCCTTTGTGTGGAGGGGTTGTTGGTTATTATTTTCACTCTTACACATTCATATGATGATAATTCATTCACATGCTTTTTCTCTCTTCTCCTTCATTTTCTCTAAAAACTTGAGAAACTTTGATCCAAATTGTTCAAAGAAATTACTAAAATTATTAATGTAATATATGAGTGTTAGTAATCAATTTTAAAGTAAACTACTAAACTAATATCTAGCTAATATTATTTAGTGGGGATAAGGGATAGTCTTGGGTGCAATCAAGAGGAGAATCTCTACTTTGGGATTTTGAATGTTCATCCAATATTGGAAAGCTCAAGAACTAACAAGAAGGAGATTCTGTTGGTGCCCATTTGACCGAAATTTAATTGGTGAGAAATTGATTTTCTTATCTTATCTATTTTAGTTTGCATGCATAAGATTTGCAATTAATTTTATGACTAAATTAATTAGAACATATATGAATATGTTGAGTAATGAGATATGGATTTCCAACACGATCGACTGTGCCAGTTGGTCGATCGACTACCTGTAGTGGTCGATTGACTGACGCGTGTATGATTAGCACCATTTTTAATTTATTGAGTGCAATATTTGACAGCGAGACCGAGAGGGGACCTGTTAGATCCTCAGTATTGACCAACCCATTAAGATCGAGAGATAGGGGAGGGAAATAATTAATGAATTAGAACGACTAAATTGCTAAGATCGAAAGACAGGTAATTTAGGATTTAAGAATCACTTTTCAGGGCGAGAGCTAGCATTAGTGAGACTTAGGGGCTAGTAGCATAGGCCGAAAGGAGCTACTGGTTAACTTGGACCGAGAGGACTTGTTATTTACCCATCTACACGACTTTATTTCAGACTCACCTAGGACATGCGCCGTCATAGCTATAGTGAACCGACCATCTTAGCACCCTTTTTATATTTGATTTAATCCAGTTTCTTTTATAGTTCATTTATTGCCATTAGTATAGAACAACTCAAAACACCCCCCCTTATTTGTTACTTCTAGACTGAAATATAGAACAACTGAAATTCCCTTCCTCCATGTGGTTCGACTCGTGCTACCGCTGTCTACAATAGTAGTTTCGAATTTATAAATTTAAATTTTGATACTTTACGACGGTATCAAATTTTGGCGCCGTTGCCGGGGAGGTAGCGCTAGTTTTAGTTGTTTTTATTTTGGTCTGTCTTTAGCCTCAAGGGAAGACTGAGTACCTTGAGGCAGTTCTTATCTTCTTCTTTAGTGTTGTTTCGATAGGTCCTACAGGTCCTACTAGCAGTACTTCAGGAGGATTCACCATGTTCCGTTCTTGGGAGCAGCAGGTGGAATTTTGTGGGAGATGTGGTGCTGAGGGGCATGATTCTGCTATTTGCAGAGCAGATATGGACCAAGTCTATGATTACAGGCAATATAAACAAGGTCATTATACGCCGCCACATCCGTACTATCAACAAGGCTTTCAAGAGCCTTCATATTCTTTTGCACCACCTCCGCAAATCCCTCTTCCCTCTAACGAGATCGTGGATCTCAAAGCTATGATACGAGAGCTTGAGGCCAAAACTGCCAAACATCGTGAGGAATATGCAGCATTGTTTAAAACAACTCAGTCCCGAATGGCCAATCTTTCTTCTCCTCAACACATGGAGACCGTGCATGCTATGCGCGTCCGTATTGGGTCAGCCCCTGAAGAGCCTGTTTTGGAAAGGGTAAGCCCAGAAGTTAACGGAGATGACTCGGGAAGAAAAGAGGTAGAATTACCACAACTGAAGAACAGCGTTAGAAGTCGAATTGCGGCATTTGAAAGTCGATCGACCAGCCCTGTTGGTCGACGGATCAGCCCTGTTGGTCGACCGATCAGCCCTGTTAGTCGATCGACTGGTGCACCGGTACAGAATGCAAAACCATCATTTGATTTGCAAGATTCGACAGCTAATGATGATGTGACGAAGGTTTTGAACATGCGCAAGTTCGATATTGTTGATTTACGTGATACTTCGGCCCGAGTTATTGATGGGTCGTTCATTTCACGAGCCATGAAGTTGCTTCCACGTGTTGATAAGGACAAGGTCCTTAATTCAAAGGGTATTTCAACGAGGGAAGTAGAAGATCGAGCTAAGTTATCAATAAAGCTTCCACTTCCTGAGCAACTCCAGAAATCAGAAGATGAGGTACGTTTCGTGATTATTGATGATGTCCCACCTCTATTTCCTACCCTTATTCCTGCTCTAACACCTCCGCCCCAGATTGGGAGCAAGATGGAGGAAGATTCTACTGTTTTGACTGTTGCAGGGTCTGTTTTGGGGAAGGAACTATCGTATATTGCTCCAGCTGTGAAGAAACCAATTGTTCAGAGAGGCGGTCTAGGATGTCTTAGCTATGGCACTGACGAGGAGCCAGATGAGGAGCCGGAGAAAGAGCCACCTGATTTTCCAGCTTTGAAAAAGTCAGAGCGAGGCATGGAGTATGATCTGGAGTTTGATGAGCCGGACGATACTAGAGCATGGGAGGCCAAAGCTGCTGATGATCCATTGAGATGCCTAGATGATCGAGATGGGTGGAGTCCAGCTGCCGAGATTAGTATTGCTGAGGGAGTTTCTTATAGCCAGAAGCCGTATTCTAAGCTATATGGCGGCATGGATTGACGGATTTGATAGTTATTGAACTTTTAGACCATTTTATTTCTGTTTTAGACTATTTACTGTTTTTGGTTTGCGCGAGACTTCTCTTTTATAAGTTTGCTTAGGATTTATTTATGCTTTAGACTATTACTTTGGGTTTCGCGCAATTTTTGGGCGCGTTATTATGTGCTTTTTGCAGGTTTATAGACCATATTAGCTCAATTTATTGAGCTAATTCGAAGAAATCAGAACTTACAGCAGGATTTTTAGTCGATCGACTGGCCTATTTGGTCGATTGACTGACTGCTACAGTTACAGAAGCTCCTGTTCGTGTCACCTTGGTCGATCGACTGGGTGATGTGGTCGATCGACCACCCAACGCTGCTGTACCTATTTTTGATCACTCCCCTGCTGTGTTTGGTCGATTTGCGGAGTTGAGGGAGTCTTTTCTCCACTTTATTCTCCGCTTAGTTTCTGTTTTCTTCCGTTTCTCTATTTTACACATAATTACCGCTTCAATAATTGTTTTCTCGGATTTACGCATTGTATTGTTTGTCTTTTCAGGTACTTATTGGTAGCACTGCTGGCTACTGAAACCTCCTAGCTCACGCTGGTTTGGGGAGGTTTCCTTTTGCTACGCTTAAAGTCTTGTGAGTTTCCGAGTTCTTACTTCATGTCTTATGTAGTTAATTTTCGCAAATTCCCGTTTTCCTTTTATTTTATATACATGATTTTGCACAATGGGGACATTGTGTGATTTGGTTTGGGGAAGGGTTTTGCGTTGCATTTCATTTGCTTGCATTCACATTTACAATTTTGTCTTGCATTGTTATTTATTTTCCCTTATATATACAAAATTCAAAAAAAAAATTGAAAAATTTCAAAAAAATCCAAAAAAATATCACGTTTACTTTTGCATGTAGGTCGAGTCGGAACGGTAGTATTTCATTGATGACATTGCATTTTCAGCTGTTTTTGCCTAAGCCTTGCTAATTAACATGTTATTAGTAGAATCATATATGCATAGTCTACGAGTTTTCGCTAAATTTCTTGCTGAATCCTGAGACTTGACTTAGATTTTTGGCAAACTACACCATATTCTGAGTTTTAGAGCCTATAGCTGGTGACATTCATGACCAGTTTATCTAGGATGTGAGTAGTACTCCTTATAAGACATGTTATATTAATATGCATAAATATGAACTTAATCTCCTTAATACCTGTATGCATTTGGTCTGTGGTTTGTTGACACATGTGGTAGAGGTTTCCCTTTATTCATTTTACCCATGAGCCCCTCATAGCCAAAAATAGCCTTTTGTCCCTTTTACTACATCCTATATTCAGCCTGCCTTTGTCAAGCTAGTGGTATTAGTCTTTGGGAATGTTCTTATCATTTTTGGTTGCATATGCTCTTATTGGGATGATGTTGGAGGAAAGAATAAAGGAGGAAAAAGAATTGAAAAGTTTAGAAAGAAACAGAAAATAAAAAAAGAAGACGGAAAAAATTGTTCAGTCGACCGACCGTCCCCAATGGTTGGTCGACCATGGTTACTGTAGTTCGAAAAATCGCATGTTTCAGTTATTATGATTTGGTGATTCTCACTCCCATGTTATCATTTATATTCTTTGGAGAGTTGACTTTTATGGAGGTTGTGAGTTTTGTGTCTCGGATTGGCACCGTCTTGTATCGTTTACATTGAGTTTGAAGTTGGGATTCGTTTATAGTTTGGATTGTAGTACTAGCTTGGTTTATTACTCCTCATATCCAAATTCATTTTAGCCCCTTCTTACCCTTTACCTCACATATCCATATTTACCTCGGCATCTGTCATGGTCATTTGTTTGGTTGGAATGCGTATGTACGGTTGTAGAGATTATTTTCATATTAGATTGCAGGCATGTTCTTATAGGTCGTAGTTAGGTGAGAGTCACTACAAAATTATTTCTTTCTATCTTTTACATATACTCACCCGTATTCATTGAGTGATATGAGCGACCCGTGAGAGTCCGAATTGATAAGTCTCTATAGTTGACGGTTCACCAGTTTTTAACGACTACATAGCTCGTTTGCATGATTCATATTGCTAACTGATTGTTAGTTATTGCATTAAATTGGTTTAGACTTTTCAGTTTGCATTTCGCTCTGAGATTGAACTCGTTCCATTAGGTCCTAAGATCGAGTCTAGTTCTTGCTTGGGGACAAGCAAGGGTTTGGTTTGGGGAAGTTTGATGTGTGTCCAATATATGATGTTTTGCACCTCATTTCACACGCATTTCAGAGCTCAATTAGTAGTTTATTCTACTATTTTTTCCTATTTCCGTCTACTTTCGTGTTTTTGTGTAATAATGCAGATATGTGAAGAACCCAGCGGAAATCGAGCCAAATCCTTCCCTAAGTAATTAGCATTGCATTTGACATGGAGTAGTGACTCGAGAGATGAACTTGGTGCGCATTTCAAGGCCTGAAAGATGTATTTGCGAGAGTTTTAGAAGCGGATTGCCAGCTACAGTGGTCTATAGACTGACCTACATGGTCTATAGACCGTCAGAATGCTTCTCGACATTGCAGGCTGCTTCAGATGGCTATATATAGAGTTCTAGAGAAGATAATCGAGTGATTCCAATTGGAGGTAAAAGCTTATCCTCTTAGCTTTCCAACGCCGCGTAGAACGCCTAATTTGACCAAGTAACGAAGAAATGGCAGCTATTTTAAGATCGGTGCGCGCTGCAGGAATCGTCAGAATGCAATTCTGTACAGCGCTCTTGGTCGATCGACTGGTCCAAGTGGTCGATCGACCACTCCACGAGTCAGACGAGAATTTAAAGACGGGAATTGGAAAGCCTATTGTATATTAGTTTTAGGAATAAGTGTTACGTTATATTCTTATATAACGTAACCTGATGTATTCAGTTTGGGATTCAGTTTTGATTATCAAATTTTAGGGTTCATTCATTAGCTTAATTTCCGTCAATAAAAGTTACTTTCGCTTTCGGTTTTGATCCTTTCTCTGTAATTCCATTCGGTATTTTTCTGTCCTTATATTCAATTTCATAGTTCTATTTCGTTCGTAGTATAGAATTGCTATAATAGTTTCCCGAAAGCCAATTTATCGTCTCATGTTAATTGTTTGTTTAGCTATTTTAATCATGAATTCTATTGTTTTATTAGTAAATTTCGTTGTTGTTATTATTTCCAGTATGAGTAGCTAAATACCTTGTGCTAGGATGTAGGGGACCTATAGCGTAGATGGCGTAGAATTAGGCGACGTGAATTAGGGCATTGGTCGATCGACTGTGCCAGTTGGTCGATCGACTACCTGTAGTGGTCGATCGACTGACGCGTGTATGATTAGCACCATTTTTAATTTATTGAGTGTAATATTTGACAGCGAGACCGAGAGGGGACCTGTTAGATGCTCAGTATTGACCAACCCATTAAGATCGAGAGATAGGGGAGGGAAATAATTAATGAATTAGAACGACTAAATTGCTAAGATCGAAAGACAGGTAATTTAGGCTTTAAGAATCACTTTTCAGGGCGAGAGCTAGCATTAGTGAGACTTAGGGGCTAGTAGCATAGGCCGAAAGGAGCTACTGGTTAACTTGGACCGAGAGGACTTGTTATTTACCCATCTACACGACTTTATTTCAGACTCACCTAGGACATGCGCCGTCATAGCTATAGTGAACCGACCATCTTAGCACCCTTTTTATATTTGATTTAATCCAGTTTCTTTTATAGTTCATTTATTGCCATTAGTATAGAACAACTCAAAACACCCCCCCCCTTATTTGTTACTTCTAGACTGAAATATAGAACAACTGAAATTCCCTTCCTCCCTGTGGTTCGACTCGTGCTACCGCTGTCTACAGTAGTAGTTTCGAATTTATAAATTTAAATTTTGATACTTTACGACGGTATCACTGGTGAAGAGACTCATCGGCACAAAACGTGACACGTCCGGCAGCATGTGTGCGCCGTCCTCCACCCCGTCCACACCCTCCAGTACCTGAAGAAGAAGCCCGTCCAGTAGCGGGGCGAGGTACTAGGGCAGCCCGGAAAGCAGCTGAGACAACTGGTGACGACGCAGAAGGGGTCGTCACCGTAGAAGAGACGGTACTAGAAGTAGATGTAGTAGCAGCAGCTGTACTAGTAAAGGCAGCAGAGACAGAGCTAGCAGCAGTACTAGCAGAAACAGTAGAGGCAGTAGTAGTACCAGTAGTAACAGCAATAAAGACAGCGGTACTAACAGTAGAGGTGACGGTGGTAAGAGCAGGGACCACCGTCTCAGTCAAGGATAGGGCAACAGTCGAACTGGTCGAAGGGGAAGTGCTACTGTCCATCCTAAGCGATCAAGTAAGGGGGAAATCGATCAATTAAGCAGAGAAAAACGAATTCCCTTAATTAAACTCGGATTTTCGAAAACAATTTCGAAAAAAAAAATCGAACCCTAATCCTTCAAATATGTCAAAACAACAATAAATCAACAAAAGGAAAGAGGGAATTACTTACTTGATGATTAACCCACAATAATAAGCAAGAAACCGACAAAAATCCAAGCAAAAGACGGATTTCGAACCGAAAACCCGACAAACCCTAATTACCCGAATTGAAAGTAACCAAGAAGAATTTTAAGGGGAAAATAGGGGGCTAATGTCGAAAAATGCACAAGGAAAATAATGTGGGTGATTGATTTGGTATTAGGGGAAGATTAAGGGAGAATTTGAGGTTTTATCGCACAAAATATCGCACAAGAGAGGAAGAAATAAGTTAGAATGAAAAATAGAAGAAGAAACGAAGTCTTCCTGTGTATTATAAGCACATTCACTCTATCGAGTGATTTAAAACTACTCGATCGAGGACTTTAAAATCAACTCAGCTCAATCGAACAAAATTATTCTCGATCGAGTATTCCTCATTTTGACATTTCGATAGAGTGTCTGGAATCACTCGATTGAACAGTTTTGCAGGGCATTCTTCTCGATCGAGTACAAAAAGTACTCGATCGAGTTGTTTTCTCGTGGAACACATCCCAATGTGACCTGTCTTCCCCAAACCTGCATAGAAACACGGGAAAACAATTCCCAAAAATACCAAATCACAAAAATAAGCAGTCTATAGTCGGTTTTCGCTAAACTAACTAAACTATTGTCTAACAGTCTAAAAACGAAATTAAAAAGTCTTAAAGGAAATTCAAAATTCCAAGTTATTACAACGGGGCATTCCCCGCTTATGGACCAAAACACTTTAGTAGCCCACATGAGGGCTTTTGACTGGAGGAGGTCCCTTCAGCATCTCGGACCGTCCTCTTTGATCGCCACGAAGTTGAATTCGAACTGATGGAAGGAGAATAGTTGGCATCCACATACGCCCGGACTTTCTTCTTCTTCTTGACATTCCCATCAACATTGGCATCTCCATCACTTTGATTGACTTTAACTGTACCTTTGTTGGAATATGTGTCCTCCGACAATAATGCGATCACAACTGTCGATCATGATGATCACATGTTTAAGTCTCATTCTAAAGAATACAATTGGGAAGTAATATTTTACTGTCAACTGGTCCACACATATCGGTAATGATTGGCTGACTAGAGTTTGACATTACTGTCGTGCGACGGTGGTGATCATTGATCCCCTTAGGCTATACCTAAAGGGTAACACTCTTAATTGATTATTTAATTGATCGTATGACGATACGGGTTAATTAAATTACTTAAAATTGACGGACGATTTTGGAAGTAATATTTACGTATCTCATTATAATTTGATTAAATAAGATACGGTCTAAGTAATCGAATTGTTTTATTGCTTAGATGAAATTATTGTTTACGAAAACAATTGAACTGAATGAATAATTATTATAAATACAAGATGTTGTGATTTATAATTGAAAAATTATTTTGGTACAAGTAATTATGAATTACTAAGTCGATTTTGTATATGACGTATTTTTATTAATGCGTTGATTTTTAATATGTTAAAAATACATAACAATTTTACATGACATGTAACATGTGACAAATTGACAAAGATAAAATGGAGTCCATTTTATCTCATATGGACCGAATAAGTGGGAGTATTAGGATAAATATTATGTTGATTAATTAAGTGGAAAACATAATCATTCTTCCTAAACCTAGCCATGCAAACCTACTTGCTCTTGTGAAGAACACCTTGCTCATGCATTGGCCCTCACAACCCCTCCCTCTACCCGGTTTTGTCTAAGAGAAAACCATGGGTTTTTTTCTATAATTTTTACCATATACACTACTTGAATACTAGTGTAATATTCATTCATTCACATCATCAAAAATAGAGTTTTTAGAGAGATAAAAATTATTCTTCCTTCTCCTTCTCTTAACCGAAATTAAGAGACCTAAATAATTATTTTTGGGTCAATTTTATTCAAATTAATATTGTTCTAGTATTAATAATATTAATTTTATTAAGAGATTACCTTGGGTATTATTCTTTGGGAGGGATTCTATACTTGAATCCTTTGTTCTTTCATTTAAGGAGTGCTTAAGAACAAGTAAGAAAGAGATCTTACTTGTGCCCAATAATCCGAAATATCAATGTAAGATTGATGATTTCTCCTTAATATTTACTTATGTTTGCATGCATAAGATCTAATTAATTTTATGACTAAATTAATTTTGAAACATATATGAATATGTTGTAATAATGAGATATAGATTCCTAACAAGCGGTATCAAGAGCCTTAGGTTATTTGCATGCAAATCGGTTATAGTTTTTCCGAGTTATACGATTAACATATAAAACTTATAAATTTGTGTTTATTATGATATATCACGAAATCAATTATGCATGTTAAAGTTTCTGATCCTAAAATGTATTTAGGATTTTTGTTTAATTTATGGATTTTTATTGTTCATTTTATATTATAATGGCATTAAAAATGTGAATTTAAATGAAAAATGGGTTAATATGAGATAAATTTCGAATCTGGTGATGGAAATTTAGTATGTTGTCACATGCAATTTTACAAGATGTGTGTAAAATAATTGGCTATAATGAAGTCTTTATGCATGATTTATGAATTTTTGATGAAAAATAACATAAATAGTGACTTAATTAGTGAATAATTGCTAAAACATACTTCATGACTAAGGAAAAACGTCACATGTTGCATTTTATTACCTATTTCAGATCTAAAATTGAAAAGTTAATAAATATATTTTTTCTCATGTTTTTATGATTATATTTGATAAATCCGATAAACCGCAACAATGTTTTTCCCGATAAATTTTCAAAACTTTAACCTAAGTTTTTTGAACATTATGAGTGTCATGGTATTTTTCCAGAATGTTCATGAGTTTAAATTTTAAATTTTGAATTTATTTGAAATTTTTGTGATTTATTTGGAGTTTATGGCATTTTATTGTAATTTTGAGTCCATTAATGAACAATTTTACGAAATATAAGTTAATTATAGTCAATATGTTAGTGGAGACTAATTTTGAGTCCTAAGTTGGTTAGGGTAATTAACTTGTGCATAAATATGATTTTATGTAATTTATTGTGATTTTAAAAGGTTGAATCACGCAAATCCGTAAAAACCGTTTAATATACGATATTGGCTCCTTAAAGGCGATTTAGCATAAAATTGGGCATGTTCATACATATTATAATGCTGCATTTTATTTATGATTGTCATAATTTTATTTTATGTAAATTTTGAATTATGTAATTTTACTTAGTATGGCCTTAGTTTAATTGGTATTACCCGAAATGTATGGGAATATCGATTCGGTTGTAATTTATTCTGATCTCGTATCACCGTTTTGTAATTAAATAGATTTATTTTTATTTTTATTTTAATTACAAATGTATAATAGGAAATTATGTAATTTGTTATGTAATTTATTTATTCCGGAGATCCTTGAAGACGGTGTCACTCGAGAAGGCGATAAATTAAAGTCGGTGTTGCCTCGAGATGCGTGCCAAAAACCGAAGTTCAAGGGACCAATGGAGTTGGTTTTCGAATATGTAATAGTTAATTAGATTTTCTATTTTAGGAAGGCCATACTAGGATTTTATTTATGTTTTGCATTTTATTTATATGTTGCATGCATCGCTAAATCGCCATAACTAAAACATGCATTGTCATTTTAATCGAGTTTGTCGACCGTGTCAATTATAATTATCGTAGTTCACCGCTTTAGTTCACTTAAAACGTGATAGATAATAAATTGACATGACCTCTCGCTAAAAATAAACAATTGAGACTTAGCCTTACCAAAAAGTAGAAACGATGAAAACCTATTTCGCGAGGGAGTGCACTCGGCCCTACCGGGGTACAAACCTTGTTACGTAGGGGAAGTGGGTGATAAATGTCTATCCACCGAATTCATGTTGATAAGGGATGAATCGGCCCTACCGTGCCCAAGTTGATGTGGATTTGGATCATGGACACATTTATTCGAAATTTGGATTGAGCTCAACGGAAGTATTCGTGACCGTAGTCGCATGTGTTCCGGGCTAAAGATAAATGTTAATGTAATTTTATCGACCAAGAGTTCTAAAAGTAGAATCGATTAAAGCGTTAATCCACCGAGTTATATTGATAAGGGATGAATCGGCCCTACCGTGCCCAAGTTAATATGAATTTGGGTCTTGGAATCATTTATCAAGTTGGGTAGAGGTCACTAGATAAATGCAATAAAACTTGTTTAAATTAAATTTTTACGAGTATTATTATTTTGAAAACGACATATGTTTTATTCCTTTAATATTCGTTTTGTAGATCGCATTTATTTCTCATAACAAATGGCCACTCCAAACACCAACGCCACACCTCTCACTAATACTTCATGGCTCCGATCCTTCATGGATCGTTGTAAACTTGAAAAGAATGGGTCAAATTTCTCTGTTTGGGATGCCGAACTCAAATTAGCCGCCCAAGGTGACGACAAGCTTCGTTACCTCACCGAGGCCTCTCCACCCGAACCTAATGCTAGGTCGAGTGCCGCTACTAGGGAAGCATATGAGGCTTACCACAAGGAGTCCGCCGCAATGAAAAATGTGTTAATCTTTGCTATGTAGGCGGATCTCCAAAGGAGAGCCTTTAAAATGGGCACCGCTAATGAAATATATTCAAAGCTTGTGACAATGTTTTCACAAACTCCGCGGATCGTCCAATATGAGGCGACCGCGGCATTCTTTGATCTCGACTTTAAAGAGGGCTAAAAGGTTAGCCCTCACGTGCTCAAATTGATGGAGCTAGTCGAGACCTTGAAAATTCAAAAGGTTGAAATCCCCAAAGAACTCATTGTAGATAGGATTCTACACTCCTTATCCAAAGTCAAAGCGTATGTTCAATTCCGGGTGAATTTTAACATGCAAGACAAGGACGTGTCTCTTGAAGAGTTGCACAAGTTACTTGTGCAAGCCGAAAGAGACATGGGATCAAATGTTAACCCACCTAAGGATGTGCTTAACATAAGCACCAAAAGCAAGGGGAAGTTCAAGAAGAATGGGAAGAAGGGTAAGAAGCAAGCTCCCACTTTCACCAAAGCTAAGACTTATGAAGCTAGCACTTCCAAGATCAAGAAGGGTCCTCTTGATAAATGCCATTATTGTAATGGTGTTGGACATTGGAAAAGAAATTGTTCCAAATATCTTGGTGACATTAAAGTTGCAAAGATCACTCCAATAGGTAAATGACTATCCTTTCTTTTATGTTTCTAATTCAACTATGGTCTTGTGATACAAAGTTGTGATAATGTATCCCCTTTTTATTGTAAATAGGGCCTCCACCAAGCAAGGACAAGGGAAAAGAAAAGCAAGCTTGAGAAACCATCAAGAAGCTAGGAGTAGCTTCCATGAAGCTTGGCTTTTTATTGTCTTATTTTAATTTATGTTTCGGATTTTTAGAACCTTTTGATTTCAGTGTTCGACATGGAAATGTTTGATCCTTTCTAAAACAATTGTTGTATTTTGGATTATGGTGGCTTGGTTTGCAACCCAATTCACCCGTTTTATCGTATTTTATCCTTGTTCTAAAAATTCGTTTTTATATGCTTGCTCATAGAAATATATGATCATTCACTTAAAGTGATCTAATGGACAAACTATAATGATGGGATTCATTATATGTCCACAAGCTTAAGGCTTGTGTATTATCAATTATAAAGTGATATTGAGTTGATGAACTCTCTTAAAGGAATGTCAATCACCAAGTACACTTATCAAATCAAAAACAATTAGTCACCCTATGAGATAGTCCTCCTTATACTTCAAAAAACATTATTTGTGTCTCATATGCTATCTTTGAATCTCTAGTATATTCATTCGAAAGATAGAGTGGGAGAAAATGATGACACAAAGAACACCAAGCAAAATTTGTGTACTTGTGTAAATGAGATCTACACAAGAAAGAATGATTTGAATACCTATACAGATAGTATACTCGAATAGATGAGATCTATGGTCTCGAATAGATGAAATCTACATGACAAAAGAGACCAAGTGAAGTAATCAAAAGAATATGTTCTCCAGATAACTACACGAGGAGACCAAAAGGAAGTTTTTGGAAAAAGAATGACTAATGTGAAGTCTTAACAATAGATTTAACTAGTTTATGATAAAATTTGACAAATAGTTTCAATATTGATATTTACTTAAGAGCCTAAATGAATCAAAGTTGCATCCTCGAAAATAAATGAGATTTATGACTAAAAGTTGCAAAGAATGATATGCCGATATCCACAAGAGCTAAGTTAAGTATTAACCACGCTAATGTCATTACTTAACGTCATTATGAAAATGAAATGGTTAAACCTCCTTCCGAAAAGGGTATTTTGAGAAGGACGTGTATTTGATATAATTCACATTTAAATAATGACATTGCTACGCATCATTATAAAATGAATGAGTTAGAGATTAAAATCTCTTTCCATAAGGTTAAGATTGAAACCTTCTCAAAATAGGTATTTTGAAAGGATATGATGGGAACTTATATGGTTTTATCTTAATAACTTAGCAAAGCAATAAATATTTCAATTCTTAAAATGTTTCGATTGAGTAGTCAATTGCGAAACATGTGGAATTAAGTGGGAGTTGGAAATTATCATGTGAAGACATGGAATTTAGTGGGAGCAATCATCTTGTAAAAGTTTATAACTCATTACTCATTGAGAATGACGAGCTAATACTTTCTTTCACAAAGAAGTATTTGAGTTTTCAATTCTGGATGAAAATGGACTATGATAATCCAATCACATCATGAGATGTTGGATAGGTATTGAGATATACACATCGAATCAACGAGAAACGTAGGTTATTCATGTCAATGAAAATGGAATTGCCATTAGCAGTCATGGTCGCTCATTAAACCTAAGAATGGTTGATGACATGATTAAAAGTTAATAATGTTTCCGCCATTAGAATAATCATGCACATGTCCAATAATGAATCATATGCATAAGAGCATGATGATTCATTGGCAAGCCATAGAAGAATCGTCATGTATTCTCGAGGAGAATCCGATGAGCGATTTCAGTGTTGGACAAAACACTCTGTTATGTGTCAAGAGGTTGCACATATTAAAGTTCGAACACGCGTAAGGATTTATGAAAATCCTAAGCTTTTCAAGCTAAAAGGAGAAATAAGAAGTTGGGAAAGATACTTAGTTGAAGTAAGAAGTTACTCAAAACTAATATTTTCTAAAATGCTAGGACTTGTGAGAAGTGCTAGGCTAATCATCTTGACAATTGTTGCAAGACTCTACAAAACATATACCTAGTGCATTGTGAGTGGGTAGAGTACTTGACCAGTGCAAGTCAAATCATCCACCACAAATTCGTTGGTTGTGTGATAAACAACCAGAAAGTTCTTTCAAGATAAATAACCCAAACCGAGGTTGGGAACCTATATGTGTACTTGGTAAGGTTCATGCTATGAGAGATAACATGAATATAAAGGATAATGCAATATAAGAAGTTTGAACACATGGACACATAGTATGTTAAACTTCTATTGCAATCGACTAGTGTTTACACACTTACGATATGCATCACAAGGTTGTAATATGGTATTGACTACCTGAATGTGATGTCGACATTTGTCGTTTGAGTTATTATTAACTCACCTTATACTTTGTTACATCCAAACGGGTTGTAGAGACAATTGAACCCCGTTAAAGTGAACACGGATTAGCATTGTATTCGCCCATAGTTACTTACATGAGGTGACGTCTCGAAGTGACTAGAGTGTGATGCGATTGATGGCAAGTTCAAGTGTCATGGAGTCATATGAGAATGACTAGCCGATCACATAGGCAGACTGTTAGGAACACCTTGTCGGGCCTAATGACCGCTTATAGAGTTCTGGCAAATTTATATAGCCTGGTCATGGCGAGAGCTACTATAGTATTCTAATGAGTCGATTCTTTTGACTAAAGACTATTCGCCTAAGATGGCACAGTTTCAGATTAACTTTGATTTGTGTTACTACGACCTTCGTAAATGGGGTCAAATGGGCACATTTTGGGTTATGATGGCTGTGGCTAACCGAAGGGAATGACTGCGATAGGAATTGTCCACCCCTAAACAGGGTTATAACAATATCTCAGGGCCACTCGAGGAGTAATGAACTGGAAATGCGTGGCCACGCTCGGAAGACATCTATGGTAGATAAATCTGGTCAATCAGTTATTCTCCAGATCGAGAAAACCACTCTCGATATGATCACTTGCAAGTACGACCTGAAAGACACCTTGCATTGAGTGGGAGATAGTAATAGGACAAGAGAATTGGTGACGCACACTTGTCGAGGACAAGTGGGAGATTGTTGGAATATGTGTCCTCCGACAATAATGCGATCACAATCGTCGATCATGATGATCACATGTTTAAATCTCATTTTAAGAATACAATTGGGAAGTAATATTTTACTGTCAACTGGTCCACACATATCGGTAATGATTGGCTGACTAGAGTTTGACATTACTGTCGTGCGACGGTGGTGATCAGTTGATCCCCTTAGGTCATACCTAAAGGGTAACACTCTTAATTGATTATTTAATTGATCGTATGACGATACGGGTTAATTAAATTACTTAAAATTGACGGACGATTTTGGAAGTAATATTTACGTATCTCATTATAATTTGATTAAATAAGATATGGTCTAAGTAATCGAATTGTTTTATTGCTTAGATGAAATTATTGTTTACGAAAACAATTGAACTGAATGAATAATTATTATAATTACAAGATGTTGTGATTTATAATTGAAAAATTATTTTGGTACAAGTAATTATGAATTACTAAGTCGATTTTGTATATGACGTATTTTTATTAATGCGTTGATTTTTAATATGTTAAAAATACATAACAATTTTACATGACATGTAACATGTGACAAATTGACAAAGATAAAATGGAGTCCATTTTATCTCATATGGACCGAATAAGTGGGAGTATTAGGATAAATATTATGTTGATTAATTAAGTGGAAAACATAATCATTCTTCCTAAACCTAGCCATGCAAACCTACTTGCTCTTGTGAAGAACACCTTGCTCATGCATTGGCCCTCACAACCCCTCCCTCTACCCGGTTTTGTCCAAGAGAAAACCAGGTTTTTCTCTATAATTTTTACCATATACACTACTTGAATACTAGTGTAATATTCATTCATTCACATAATCAAAAATAGAGTTTTTAGAGAGATAAAAATTATTCTTCCTTCTCCTTCTCTTAACCGAAATTAAGAGACCTAAATAATTATTTTTGGGTCAATTTTATTCAAATTAATATTGTTCTAGTATTAATAATATTAATTTTATTAAGAGATTACCTTGGGTATTATTCCTTGGGAGGGATTCTATACTTGAATACTTAGTTCTTCCATTTAAGAAGTGCTCAAGAACAAGTAAGAAGGAGATCTTACTTGTGCCCAATAATCCGAAATATCAATGTAAGATTGATGATTTCTCCTTAATATTTACTTATGTTTGCATGCATAAGATCTAATTAATTTTATGACTAAATTAATTTTGAAACATATATGAATATGTTGTAATAATGAGATATAGATTCCTAACAACCTTGACCGTTAGCATCTCCAGCAAGGAAAATAGAAGAATGGTCCTCCTTTTCGCTCTCAGTCTGAGGCGGAGGGATTACAATTGCATTACAAAATTCAATGTTCTCAGCTGGAGTGTCTGTATCTGAGTCAATAGAGGATAGGGCATTGCAAGGTTAAACTTGCATGGGAGCCCTACGAGATTTGGACTGATGAAATATCAGCTCCTCGTCTCCTACCTGAAATGTAAGTGTCGTCGCCCCGACGTCAATTACCGCAGGAGCAGTAAATAAAAATGGTCGCCCTAAAATAATAGGAGTGTGAGTGTCCTCGGGGATGTCAAGAACCACGAAGTCTACGGGAATAAAGAATTTCCCGATTTTGACAGGTATGTCCTCTATAACTCCTAGTGGCCGTGAAATACTACAGTCGGCCATGTGAATGGTCATATTAGTGCAGTTAAATTTGGTCAAACCGAGTCTCTTAGCGAGAGACAAAGGTAAGACACTCACGCTAGCACCTAGATCGTATAGCGCGTTATCAATCAAATGGGTCCCTACATGACAAGGAATTGAAAAGCTACCCGGGTCTGACTATTTAGGCGGTGTCTTATTCTGAACTAAGGCAGTCCCTACTTCAGTTAAAGCTACCATTTCATGGTCATTTATATGCCTCTTACGCGATAAGATTTATTTCATAAATTTCATATAAGAGGGTACCTGAGTAAGCAATTCGGCGAACGGAACGTTGACGGGAAAGCTTTTCAGGAGCTCAGCAAATTTCCCGAACTGCTGGTTAACCTTGTTATTCTGCAATCGCCTTGGAAAGGGTACAGTGATAGGAATTTCAAGCCCTTTATTCCCTTCTTCCAAAGTCTCGACGGGTTCAAAGTCAATCTTGCTCGATCGATCCTTTTTACCTCTCGATCGAGGTCTTTCAGCAGATTTTTCACTCGATCGAGTATTCTCAGCCTCTCGATCGAGTCCCTCATTATCAGCATTGTTCGATCGAGGAACAATATCACTCGATCAAACACTTTTCCCTGAATTTTCACTCGATCGAGTAGTTTCTGTTGGAGTTAGTGTCCTCCACAATAGTGCGTTTACATAATAAATCTCATTAAAGGAATATTATCAGATATTTAATTATTTTATCCTCGTCAGTTGATTAACGTAAATCGATAACGGTTGGCTGACTAGAGTTTGACGTTATTGTCGTGAGACGGCGGTTATCAACTGACCCCTTTCGGTCACACCTAAAGGAACGAACCCCAATAGACAACTAATTAATTGTGTGAGATACAATTTATTTAGTCCCTTGATTTATAGACTAAAAGGTTAGTCGATTATTTTAGAGAGATTTCGAGTTGCGAACTCGAGGCACGACAGTTATTATTTAATTATGCGATAATTGAATAATAAATTATGGGAGACGGGTTTTAGTTAATTAATTGTTAATTCACTAAAATTGTACTAATTGATTAATGTGATTAATATTAGTACGTAAAATAATATGTGTAGCGGTACACGTATATTTACGGAGTGATTTGGACGAAATTAATTGGAAGCATTTAAACATGAAGCGATGTTTAAATAAAATTTACACGTATTTGTGAGACAAATATAAGAACCAACATGGACCCGTAAATGGGACATTGGACCGTTAAAATGGAGTGTAGTGGATGATTATAATCATAATGATTACACATTACTTGTTTTTTCTTCCATAAGTTGTCATAACATCTTTGTGCATGCGATAAAGATTGGACAAAAATAAAAACAAGTGCACTCCCTCACTCCACCAACTCCCACCTGGTTTTCCTCCTCTTTATGGACCAACAATTGCTTATTTCTACACACTACTTCATTTTGTGTATTTGCATGTGAAAAGCTTGTTGGTCTTTCTCTCTAAAACCATAATTTACTAAGATGTTAGTACACAAAATTATTACTAAGATTGTTAGTAATATTTACATATTATTAAGGGTAATCTTACTAATATCTAGTTAATATTAGTAAGGTTGTTGGGTAAGTTCTTGGGTGCTTAAGAAAGGAGGTGTTCTTTTTGGACACTTGAAGATGGAGGATCTTGCCATTTATTTTAAGCTCAAGAACAACCAAGATGGGTGATCTTGGTTGTGCCCAAATACTACCATTTCTCAATGTAAGGAAAATTGTTTTCCTCTTCTTTTATATTAATATGCTTTTATATTGCATGCATGTTACATAGATCACATAAACTTAAGTTATGATATAATTTGACATTTAATTAGAGTGTCTAATTAGGATCTATGATCTTTCAGTTTCAGCCCCTCGATCGAATCCTTGAATGTCCAGTTTACTCGATCGATCAATAATTCCACTCGATCGAGTAATATCATCAGCATTTCTAATCGATCGACCTCCAGAAATCTATCGATCGAGTATTGTCTTCGGATTGAGCATATTTTCAGCAGGGGATGACTGTTCATCGTCAGCAACGACATCCTTCGGGTTTGATATGTCCTCAACAGTTGACAATTTGGGTCCTTCATAAGAAAGACCACTGCGCAGGTTAAACAAATTTATCGTGTCATGTGGATTCTTCTCAGATTGAGACGGTAAATGACCTGGCTTTCTCGTGGACTGGCTAGCGGCGATTTGGGCAACTTGGGTCTCGAGTGACTTAATTGATGCTTCTTTTTGTTGGTCACTCATCTGCATCTGCTTAGTCAATGATTGGATCATCGACTTCAACTCAGCTAACTCACTAACTCCAATAGAGGAAGCTCCTTGATGCGGCGGTGGAAAGGATGGAGGCTTTTGAAAGCCTTGTTGAGCTTTATGAGGAGGGACATAAGCTTGTTGCTACTGCGGAGGAGTAGGATTGAGCACATTCTGGCTGGTCCATCTCAATTTGGGATGGACTCCACTTTGATTATTGTAATAGGAACCCCCTCCTTGCCTATATTGCAGAAAGGTAAGGACGTTCTCCTTCTCTGTTAGACAATCAACAGCAGTGTGACCGTCATTACTCCCACATCTCTCACAAGTAATGACTTCCTGTCTAGTCAACAAGTGAACCGTCTGTTGATCACCAGCAGCTTGCAACTCTAAATTGTTAAAACGGGCATTCATAGCTTCCAGCTGAGCCACAACAGCATTATCAACCGAATGAACTGTCTGAATGCCATCTTTCGGGTTCCCATACTCAGCACAATGGGTAGCCATCTCCTCAATAATTCCCCATCCCTTATCATCATCATTGTTCTTCTAAAATCGCCCATTAGATGAGGCGTCCAATATAGCACAGTGGTCATCATACAACCCATTGTAGAAGTGGTTGCATAAAAACCACTGATCAAAGCCATGGTGAGGAAGAGACCGCCCCAACTTTTTCAAACGACACCATGCTTCTTAAAAATTCTCATCAGGTGCCTGCTTGAAACTTGTAATTTTTCCTCTCAGCTGATTGGTACGTTGTGGAGGAAAATACCTTTTATAAAAGGCAAGGGCAAGAGTCTCCCAGTTGGTGATACCGGCTGCAGTACGATCAAGATCAGTGAGCCACTCACGGGCTCCGTCGGTCAGTGAAAAAGGAACAAGGACTTCCTTTATCTTATCCTGGGTCACTCCCTTAGTGGCGGGAATGGTAGAGCAATAGTCAGTAAAGACCTCCATATGTTTTCGCGGATCTTCACTCGCCACACCCCGAAATAGATTTCGTTCAACCAGATTAATATAGGTCGGTCTAATGTCGAAAGTATTAGCATCCTCGGTCGTAAGCTTGAAACCTTTAGGAATCGAGGCAGCTGTGGGCTCTGAGTGACTCGCAATGTTAGGCATCTTTACTGGCTTGATAGCAGTAATAAAGTTGTCTTCTTCACAAGTTGGATCTTCTGCAAACAGGAAATGTTGTAGCTCGGGTTCAAAAGTACTCAAGTCTTCCCTTTGAATCTTTCTTTGCAGTCGGAGTCTATGCCGAAATGATCTCTCTGGCTCAGGATCAGCAGGAACTAATTCTGACCTGTTAGTCCTGGGCATACACAATACTGAAAGAAATAAGTGAGAACTATCTCAAGGAATAAAAATTCCCTGAGACGAAAAGAGACAAACGAAATAAACAAGACAGGCAGGGCTATTGCCTCCCCGGCAACGGCGCCAAAATTTGATACGGTCGTTTCTGTACCAAAAATAAATACATAAATATACTAACGGAAGCAAGTTATAGGTAGGGTCGATCTCCACAGGGAGGCAAGATATCTATCTGAAAGTCCGTCTATCTAGGTCACAAATGGGGGGTTTTGAATGTGTATTCTAAACTAGTGAAGATTAAAGGGAAGAGAAGTAAAGCAAGAGTAATAAAGCATGAAAATGAGATGAAAGTGATCAGATATAAGAGAGTATGTCAGGATTTCGGTTCACCATGGCAGTCTATCGACTCAGTTGTAAATAGCGTAGACAATCTACAGTGAAAAGGGCAAGGGAAAGGTCCTTTCGGTCCGCTATCCACCCTAGACTACTACTAACTTAACTTTTGCCCTCATTAGGAAGTCTACTGTTCATAGCAGCTCTGTTCTTCCCAATCTTTCGATCCAGGGGCGAAGTTAACCGAATTAATGTTATTTAGAAGCGTGCACTCAACTAAATAGGTGTTACAGTTATTTTGCTATGGGACAGATTCTCAGCAGCAAGTTATCTAGTCTATTTACTACATCGTCACAATTCTACCATAGATCCCC
This sequence comes from Silene latifolia, assembly GCF_048544455.1. Classification (NCBI taxonomy): domain Eukaryota; kingdom Viridiplantae; phylum Streptophyta; class Magnoliopsida; order Caryophyllales; family Caryophyllaceae; genus Silene; species Silene latifolia. The sequence continues at coordinate 85,616,093 of NC_133529.1, forward strand.
TAATCCTAACATAGAGAAATTAGCTACTCATGTTCTTTGGGCAGTCAACAATAACAACAAAGAGCATGCTAATAAGAGACATAATAAAGAGATGATAATTAAGCATAAAAAAGAATAAAGGAATAATTAATGAAAGCAAATAAAGTTTAGATTAAAGAGGGAAGAATGATTACAATCCAAATCCGAGAGAGAAGAGGCAGAAAAGTTTCAGCAGTCAAAAAAGAGCAAGAATGTAATTAAGCAAAGTTTTAGAAGTGTCCAAGTCTGTTTATTAACCTAATCACGACTCCCTTATATATGGGAGCGAAAATTAACTAAAATAAACCTATCACGGATTAAGATAACCCGTGTAATCTAACAAACCACTCGATCGAGTACTTTCAGACTACTCGATCGAGGTCTTCTCCTGTAAATATACTCGATCGAACACTTCAGGCTCTCGATCGAGTAACTCCGTAAAAGCTCATTTCGATCGAGCAGAAAGAACTACTCGATCGACCTTCTGTTCCTGCCAAACAACTCGCCGACTTCCAAAACACCTCGATCGAGTGGAATTCCAATGCATCAGCCTCAAACTCGTCTTGGCAGCTTCTTTTGACCTCCCTTCACACACTTCGAGGTACGACTCTTGCTCCAAAATCTCCGTCTCCTTACAATGCATGCTAAATGGGACGAATAAGGGTCGATTCCGCTACTCTCAGGTCCATTTCTGCAATTAATACAAAACAAACCAAAGTAGCCAATTCGTGGGATTTTGCAATACAAAGCGATACAAAAAGGCATAAAAATGCGTGTAATAAGAGGCTAAAAAGTCTATATAAATTGCATGTTTCAACTTACAACAATCTTGATGTGGATTTAGATGAGAACTGTGTGCTTGCGGAGATTGGAAAACCCACCCTTCTTTGTGATGATGTTAAGATTTGAAACTTGATAAAATAGGAGGGTATTTCCTTAAGGATGATGTTTGTTATAAGTAAAGATGGAAATGGGTTTGACATAGATGATGGTGCTAGTGAAGAAGAGCAAGTGCGGGGTTATGATGTGCATCCACTCGATGAGCCTCTTCTTGAGAAATTTGAGGTTTGCTTTTGTGTTGAGGATGATTCCTACACATCAACCAGTGGTCATTTATACCTCATTTCTCTTACCCCTTTACTTGAGTTTATGACTATTGAGTATGATTATGATGATCTCCTCAAAGAGGTTGATTTATCCCGCGATGATTGCTTGTTGGAGACATTTGAAAATAGGGATAAAATCAACACTATTGGAGGAGATGCGAATGAAGATTGTGATGATGTGCATGGCTTGAAGAGTCTACCTCTTGTGCCTTTGGAACAAAATTATAAGGCTTGGGGTGAGTATGACACATTTGGTGTGCTCACCTTTTCTTACAAATTGCTTATGACTCATCATGTGTCTTATGTATGCTATTTTTCATGCTTGTTGCTCTTCATTGCATATAACCATTTTGTTGAAAATTGGTCATCTTTATTTGATAAGTTAATGAGATCTTTGATGGGATTTTTAAATGACTCACTTGTTTGTTGTGTTTGATTGCAGGTTTGGCGGTTTTTTAAAACCGCTTTTCTTGAAAGGCAACCCAAGCTTTTTGAAATTTTTTCCTAAAAATCCAAAAAAATTGAAAACCCAAAAATATTTACAAAAACATGTATTTTATTTCCGAATTTCCTCCACGCATTTATTTCCATTGGAAATTATGTAAATAAATATGTGTGGGGAAGAAATTCTATTATTTAAAAATACAAAAAAATATTATTTATTTTTAAAATATTTAAAACTCCAAAAACATGTTGTTTACTTTCACAAAAAATTGCCTCCTAAGTATACTTCATTCGTCATTGAATGTTGTAAATATCAAGTGTAGGGAGGAGGCCCAAAAAAATACATCTTTTATTTTCCCTATTTCCTCCCTACATTACGTTCCATCGAGGACGATGTAAATTTTAAGTATGGGGAGGGAAATATCCACTTTGTGTATATTTTTTTATATTTATATATATACTTATAAATTTGAGAAAATTTCAAAAAATACCTAAAAATTTCAAAATTTCAAAAATTTTTAAAAAGACGGCATTGTAAATATATGTTTGTCTAATAAGTGGCGTATGCACATACAGGACATTTGAAGCATTAAGAGACTAGAAGACCACTTGGTTTAATCTTTCCTATGTCTTTCTCCTTTACTATTGTTTTCCTTTATATTGTTGGATATATGGAGAAGGATGGGCTATGTTGATGAGGATGTTCCATTTTGGAACTTGGTGTGTGTTGCTTACGTGCTGCTAGGTTTAGACAATTGTTCCATGTTTATTTATGTTGCTAGTACTTAGAAATAAATTTCGTATCTTGTGAACATGAGTTTGTTGCTTTATTTACCATTTTTATCAAGTTTGTACATAAATGTGGTCTAGGAAGGGAGCATGATACCCTTAATGATGATATTGTCTTGGCCGTGTCTTCCCCCTCCCATTGGCTTGCACCTTGTGACCCCCTCGTTATATGCGGTAAATGCGGCTTGAAAGAAAAGTGTTGACCGCCTTGTGAGACCAAGAGGACCGTAGGCTAGGCCTAGACTTCGACCTAGCTACATACATGTGAGGTTTAGAGCCTTCTATGGGTCGGTACATTCATACCTGGCCCCTGTTTAGGATTGTGAGTAGGTCTCCTCACGAGACGTGTCATGTTCATAGGCATAAATGTGTCATTCGGTCCTTAGACCATGAGGTGTTCATTTGTGTGCACATTTTTGAAACAAACTCGTTGCAAGTACTCGTTTTAACCTTATGTTGCCAAACTAAGCTCTCTTTCGACCCTTTAGATTAGGACCACCTTTTCCTTAACCCCCTTGAGCCTTGCCTTTCCTTTTGGAACCTACTATATCAACTATATTCCAAAACACCCTTCCCCGATCAAGAAGTTGTCATGGTTGTGGTTGCATGAGTCGGGGTATTGAGTCCTAATTTAGTGAATTGGAGCTCAATTGACTTGTGTTGGAACATTTGTATCTATTTTGGCAAGAAGTTGAATAAAGAGGTTTTGAAAAAGAAAAAACAGAAAAATATGAAAAGAAAAATATGAAAAGAAAAGAAATTTACTTGTTATGTATTTAAATTATGTTTGATGAGAAAAAGCTGAGCAACATTCCTTATGCATCATTAAAGGAGTAGAAGAAGGCGTTGCGAAATAAAAGGGAAATGGTATTTTTCCAAATGAGTCGGATTTTCAAATTTTTGTGTAATTTAGGTTACTAATATCATGTTCGTTTTTATTCATTCACTTGTTGTAATAAGCCGGGAGGAATTGGAATTTTCACAATTTCTTGATATGTAACTTCTCATTATCCATAACGTTGCTTGCACCAATCCCGTTTCGACCCGTTCCCCAAGCCCATTTATAACCTTTTGTTTCAACTTGTGTGCATTCTTCCTTTTTGCATCTCACATGGTCATAGGATAGAATTACACGTTAGATTGCGGACACGTTTCACGAGTCGTAGTAGGTGAGTGTTTTTGGTTACTTTTTGTCACATGAAAACACCCGTTCTTCAATGAGTGACGAGTGCAAACCGCGAGGAAGTCGGTAGTCTAGGTCCCCTTAGTCATGGGTCTCTCTTGGTTGAATCTTGAGTCGTATCATGTAATCCTTGGACGTTTAGCTTTGCTTCCCCTTTCCTGTGATACTACAATTGTTTTAAGTTACTATAACTTTTCTTATGTGGTTTTATACGATTTTTATCGATGCTTTGTATATTATACATGTGCGATTGTCTTTATAATATAAGTGTGTGATGATAACATTTCTATTGGAATGTATGGAGTTAATGTTTTGAGTGTTTGTGTGAACTCCGGGGACGGAGTTCTTTTTAAGGAGGGAAGATTGTAATACCCGGTAATTTAATTATACAAATATGACTTAGTCGTTGGTATATAGTACAATATATATTATATACTATGTTATAATAAAGAGAAAAGGAACCCATCTAGAAAGACTATACTAATAATACTTATTAATCACATAATATTTATATAATAATAATATAACAATGCTATAATACTATTATATAATAATAATAATAATAAAACCAAACCAATATTAAACACTTACTTTCTGTATTCTTCATTCTCCTCATTCAAAAGAAAAAAGGAAAAGGAAAACAAAAAGGGAGATAAAGAGAGGTGCGGCTAGGGCAAAGGAATGAGAAAGAGAGTCACCGTCGCACACATCGTGTTAACTTACTCATCTTACTGGTTTTCTTCGCTGCTATTCTGTACTCGTTATTAATCAAGGTACCACGCTATTATGTTACTAATATTTGTTGTCTTTTATATAAATCATCGAGTCGTTTTATGTCTAAATTTATACCTATGTCCTCGGTTAATCTTCAGTGTATTATAGGGCATTTCAGGTTCATTTTAGTGTGAGTGTGGAGTCCATACGGACTGTAATACTCCGTATTTATGAGTCTCTGGGTACTCTATCGAGTAGGCCTTACTCTGTCGAGTAAGGGTGAGTTGCGTTTTAAAATAGTTTCTGACCTGTTGGGTACTCGATCGAGCAACTAGGATACTCGATCGAGTAAGGGGGTACTCGATCGAGTAAGGGGGTACTCGATCGAGTACCTTAGATACTCGATCGAGTAGCCGGCTTACAGGGAGTTTTTCTCGGGTTTTGTTAATTATGCGATTAAGATATATAACCTTTTCCGTCATCATTCTAAACACTTTTTCAAAACCTAATTTACTGTCAAAGAGAGAAAGAAAGTACGTTCATCATCTTAATCGCATTGTTAGCAAACCCCGGAGTTTGGAAGGTCGGTTTTCATCGTTTGTTATACCGTTGAGATCCTTGCGTCGAGGGTAAGATCTATGTACCCTTTTTATTGTCTTTCCTTTAAGTTGGTTAAACCCTAATCTAGGGATTTGGGGGTTTTTGAGTAGTTTGTGATTTGGTAGTATTTGTATGTTGTATGATAGGAGGAGGTTTCGTAGAAGAAGCTTTTGATACATTTTGTAGAGACCGTCGATAGTTGTGCTTTCGGGTAGGATTTCTACTCGGTATTAGTCCCATAATGGGATGATTGTTGATGTGTTGTGGTTGATTGAATAATATAGTAATTGTATTGTGACGGTTTGTTGATTGTGATTGTTTGTCTCTGGTTCTCGAGGCGTGTCCTCGGCTGAGTGGGGTCACTTGCGGGAGTGGCTTCCCGCCCTAGTTTCGCCCTTTGTGGAACCCGCCACGGAAGGGGATGTGCACATTAATGGACAGGGTTGTCGCTCATTATGAGGAGCGGGGATTTGGTGGGTACGGTTGCGGTCCCCCACTGGCAGGGCTGGTCCAGTGGACAGTCGGGGATTGAGATTGTTGGAATTGGTGTGGTTGTGTGTGTGTGACGGTTAAGCTGTCTATTTATCTTATTGTTGATATATATTGAGTTGTGTGATTAGTACTGACCCCGGTTGTTGTTTTGTAAACCTGCGGTGATCCATTCGGGGATGGTGAGCGATAATTGAGTTTGAGTTTGAGTTAGTCACCGGGATAGTGGGATGTGCCACCGTCTGACGATAGAAGTCTTCCGCTGTAGTTTTATTAGTTTTATAACATTTCAGTTAATTCAGTAGACATTTGGTTTGAGAACTTGTACCCGTATTTTGGGATTTGGTTTCAGTTGTACTTTTCACTAAAGTTATATTATTTAAAGTTGTTTCGTTATTGTCTTATGAATATCATGCCTCGGGTAACCGAGAGGGTAGCATTCTTATACCTGAGTGGTCCTGGTAAGGCACTTGGAGTATGGGGGTGTTACAAAATGTATCAGAGCGACGATCCTGAAACCTGTAACCAATGAACCTAATGAACATAGGGAGTCAATTAAAATGAACCCGGGGTAAAGGTTGTAGGAGCTAATGCAAAGTCTTGGGAGACGTCCTGAAGCCGCGAACTCGCCCTACAATTTTGAACCGGTCACATGGGGGGGTGTATGTCAAGGTCGTATGCGTTGTTTGGTTAGCTTGTGTGTGAATGTGATGAAGTGTGTGTAACCGTTGGATGTTTGTAGTAAAAAGTTGAGAATGTGAAAGAAAGGTTGATGATATATGTAGAACTGTTGCTGGAATGAGAAGCATGATGGATGTTTACAATGTGGCGTTTAATAACATGATATAATGATTTCGTAGATCGTATGAAAAGATGCGTAGCAATATATGCTTAGTTATGATATAACGTTGGTTTTATAAAGTTTTTAGCATGTCGGAATATGATATAGCATGCGGGTAGTGTTTTCGAGTTAGCATGACTCGATCGAGTGGGACTGATTTGATCTGGTGGGATTTTGACGATTTTCAGTCCAGAATCGTGTTTTTGGGCACTCGATCGAGTACCTCGGGCACTCGATCGAGTAGGGGGTCACTCGATCGAGTAGCCTACTCGGTCGAGTATGTTAGAGATCAGAAGGTCTGTTTGGGGTCTGATGTTGGGGCACTCGATCGAGTATGGTGGGCACTCGATCGAGTAGCCTGTTACTCAATCGAGTATGTTTGGGAACTCGATCGAGTAGGGTCTGGGCAGCTTGTTTTCGTGTTTTGAGGTTTTGGCGCGTATGTTTATATCCACCCCTTTTTCTGATATAGCTTCAAGATGCCGCCTAAGAAGAATGCGTTATATGCGAGAGCTGAGCTTATGAACATAGATGAAATCGTTAAGATGTTGGAGCATCAGGATGCTCTTACTAAGGCTTTAAAGACTGTGGGGAAAGATAAGGATAAGGATAAGGAGAAAGAGGTTGATCACTCTAAAATCAGCCTCTATATAGCGAGGTTTAACCCGAAAGAGTACAAGGGGGTTGGGGAGCCTAACCTTCTTGATAGCTGGCTTAGAGAGATGGAGAACATATTAGATTTGGTTCACTGTCCTGATGAGATGAGAGTGGAACAGGCTGCATTCTATCTGAGAGAGGCAGCTGGTAAGTGGTGGGATACGGTGAAAGTGAGTGCTAAGGAGTTATATGCGAACCAAGGTTTACCTGCTATACCTTGGGAAGAGTTTCGTAGGGCTATGAGAAAAGAGTAAGTTGAGAGAAGAGTTTGACAGTTTTAAGATGACCGCTGAGATGTCTGTGGCCGAGTACTACAGGCAGTTCAATGACAAGTCTAGGTATGCTGAGGATATGGGTTTGAGTGAGGAGAATTTGGCGCTGAGGTTTGAGAGGGGGCTGACCCCTAAGATCATGGACAAGTTACCCGAGGGAGTCCTTACTGATGTTAAGGAAGCTTATGAGAGGGCTGGGAGAGCTGAGAGGTTAGTGGAGATGGCTCAGGAGAGGTTAGGTGGCGAGAAAAGGAAGTCTGAGAGCGAGGGTGGTGGCCAATCTAATCACAAGAAAGGCAACCACAATCAAGCTAAGGGGTTCTCTTCTGGGTCAGGATTCAGTGCTGGGGCTTCCTTTGGGCGTGGCCGTGGAAGTGTTAGTGGTAGTTGGGGAGTGACCTACTATAGTTGTGGTGGTGTAGGCCACAAGAGACATGAGTGCACAAGTGCACCGGGAACTTTCCAGAGACCTACGCAGAGCTACGCGAGCAATAGACCGGCTGGGTCGTGGGCAAACCGGGGAAGTTAGAGCTATCAGGGTGGTGGTAACCGCAACGGCGGTAATTCTTATCAGAAACCACCAACGAACAACAACAACAACAATCAAGGGTCGGGTGCTAAGCCGACCACATCAGCCAGTACTGTCCAGGGAGGTGGGCAGAAGACCAGTGGAAAGTTATTTATGATGGAGAAGAAAGCAGCTGAGGAGGATGCACACGTTATCACCGGTACTTTTCTTGTTAATGGTATTAATACCTTTGTTTTGTTTGATTCGGGGGCTTCTCAGTCGTTTGTATCTTCGAGTCATGTTAAACGGTTGGGTTTGAGGGTGTATGAGTCTGTTAGTGAGCAAGTCTTTATACCTTCGGGTGAGTCTGTATCTTGTGGGAGGTTATATAGGGATGTACATATGATAGTTGGGCAAGTTGTTTTCCCTGTAGACTTGCTAGAGTTTCCTTTTGACGGTTTTGAGATGATAGTTGGGATGGATTGGCTGGGAAAGTATAAAGCTAAGATAGACTGTCATCAAAAGAAAGTGTCCTTGAGAGGTCCTCAGGGTGTTAGTGTGTGTTATCGTGGGTTTCTAGTCAAACCCAAAGTTAAGTTGATTGCAGCTGTCACCTTGAAGTCTTACCCGAGGAAGGGATGTCCTTTGATCTTGTGCCATGTGAGAGATGACCGGATAGAGAGTCCGGCAGTTGATCAGATACCGGTGGTGGGAGAGTTTGCAGATGTTTTTCCAGAGGAGATTCTGGGGTTGCCACCGAAGAGGGAGATAGATTTCACCGTTGAGTTGAAACTTAGGGGACCGGGCCAATCTCTAAGGCACCGTGCGGATGGGTCCTAAAGAGATGGAGGAGCTCAGGAAGCAGTTAGATGATCTGATAGAGAAGGGATACATTAGACCTAGTGTATCGCCGTGGGGAGCACCAGTTCTTTTCGTGAAGAAGAAAGATGGGAGTTTGAGGTTGTGCAAAGATTACAGGGAGCTGAACCGAGTGACAGTGAAGAACAAGTTTCCTTTGCCAAGGATAGATGACCTGTTTGATCAGTTGAGTGGTGTATCAGTCTTTTCCAAGATTGATTTGAGGTCGGGGTACCATCAGGTGAAGATTAGAGAGGTGGACATACCAAAGACAGCTTTCACGTCGAGGTATGGCCATTATGAGTATGTGGTGATGCCGTTTGGGTTATCTAATGCGCCGGCAGTGTTTATGGATTTGATGAATAGGATCTTTAGACAGTTTTTTGACAAGTTTGTAGTGGTGTTTATCGATGATATCTTAGTCTACTCCAAGACTAAGGAGGAGCATGAGGAGCATCTGAGGGTTGTGTTGCAGACTTTGAGGGAGCATGAGCTATATGCTAAGCTATCCAAGTGTGAGTTCTGGTTAGACAAAGTTGCTTTTCTGGGGCATGTGATCTCTAAGGAGGGAGTAGCTGTGGATCCGGCGAAGATTGAGGCAGTGACAAAGTGGGAAGCACCAAAGAATGTTGCTGAGATCAAGAGTTTTCTGGGTTTAGCTGGGTACTACAGACGGTTCGTGCAGGATTTCTCCAAGATAGCTAGACCTATGACAGCGTTGATGAGGAAAGAGAACAGGTTTCGTTGGGATGAGAATTGTGAGAAAGCGTTCCAAACATTAAAGGAGCGTTTGACCACAGCTCCCATCTTAGCATTGCCTGAAGGGATCGAGAACTTTGAGGTTTATACAGATGCCTCAAAGAATGGGTTGGGCTGTGTGTTGATGCAGAACGGTAAGGTGATTGCCTATGCTTCTAGGCAATTGAAGCCGTATGAGGAGAACTACCCTACTCATGATCTGCAGTTGGGTGCAGTGGTGTTTGCTCTCAAGATATGGAGACATTACCTTTATGGAGCAATCTTTAAGGTATTTTCTGATCACAAGAGTCTCAAGTATATTTTCACTCAAAAGGAGTTGAACATGAGACAGAGGAGGTGGATGGAGTTGATTGGCGATTATGACATGGAAATTATCTACCATGAAGGGAAGGCCAATGTAGTTGCTGATGCTTTGAGTAGGAAGAGTGTACACTCTTTGTTTACAGCTCTATCTTTGATGAGGCTGCGAGATGAGGTAGCGAGGTTTGGAATACATATGATGCAGAAAGGGGATGCCATGGGTGATCTGACAGTGCAGCTTGAGTTTTATGATGACATTCGGGGTAAGCAGGCGTTGGATACTAAGATAGTGGAGTGGAGAGCTGGAGTAGAGAAAGGGACAGTGTCCCGATTTTCCATTCATACAGACGGTAGTTTGAGGTTTGATGGTAGGTGGTGTGTTCCTAATGATGAGGAGTTGAAAAAGACTATCATGACAGAGGCGCATTGCACACCATATTCAGTTCATCCAAGGTGGAGATAAGTTGTACAAGGATTTAAAGAATACGTTTTGGTGGGCTGGAATGAAGAAAGAGACAGCTGAGTTTGTGGCCCGTTGTTTGACATGCCAGAGAGTTAAAGGGGAACAGCGACGACCACAAGGTAAGATTCAGTCTTTAACGGTACCTAAGTGGAAGTGGGAATCCATTTCCATGGATTTTATCGTGGGTTTGCCAAAGAGTCAACAAGGTAACAATATGATATGGGTGATAGTGGATCGACTGACCAAGTCACCTCACTTTGTTCCAATGATAGATACATGGACTAAAGCACAATTGGCTATGGCCTATCGAAAGAACGTGCTTAAGTTACATGGAGTCCCTAAGGACATAGTGTCTGACAGAGATGCGAGATTTATATCAAGGTTTTGGAAAGAGTTGCAGGAATCGTTGGGAACAACCTTGAAGATGAGTACAGCATTTCATCCTGCGACAGACGGACAAACTGAGAGAACGATCAAAACTCTTGAAGATATGTTGCGAGCTTGTGTGATGGATTTTGGTGGTAGCTGGGAACAGAGGTTAGACTTGATTGAGTTTTCTTACAATAACAGCTATCACACTAGTATTGGTATGGCACCGTTTGAGGCTTTGTATGGGAGGAGATGTAGGAGTCCGATTTGTTGGGACGACAGTGCTGAGGTAGTGGTTCTAGGACCAGAGATGGTACATGAGATGGTTGAACAGATTAAGATGATCAGGGAACGGATGAGAGCAGCTCAGGATAGGCAAAAGAGTTATGCAGATCTACATCGCCGGGATATAGAGTTTCAGGTTGGGGACAAGGTTCTTTTGAAAGTGTCTCCTATGCGTGGGGTTATGATATTTTGGAAGAAAGGTAAGCTAAATCAGAAGTTTATCGGACCTTATGAGATCTTAGAGCGAGTTGGGGAAGTTGCATATCGTCTGGCTTTACCAGCTGCGTTAGAGAGAGTGCATAATGTGTTTCATGTATCGCAGCTGCGGAAGTATGTGAGTGATCCGTCACATGTGTTAGAGGCAGAGAGCTTAGAGCTAGATGAGTCCTTATCATATCTTGAGGTACCTAAGCAGATTCTTGACCGAAAGGTTAGGAAGACTAGGAGTGGTGAGACAGTTTTGCTTAAGATCCTTTGGTCTAACCACGAGACTGAGGAAGCTACATGGGAGCCAGAGGAAGCTATGAAAGAGCGT